>NC_039292.1:2496707-2550804 GCF_003368295.1 Carassius auratus | reverse complement strand
AGGGTAGGTTTAAAGTTGTGGTAGATGTAGACATTCATAAACCATAATTTTACAGTTAGCATTTTAATGCAAGATAGCAAAACAGAACACCGGCCGGAGAAACAGGACAAAAACATTCAAACCCATTACATATAAGACATTTGTTGCATCCATTATTACAGATTATAATGACGTATAATGTCTTTTTACGTGCTGTGTTGCATTGTGCCGCGTAAATATAAAACCATGTCTGCGTTTATGATCGAAGAAATTACAAACAACAACACTGCTCTACACTGCTCAAAACTCGCGTTTGAATCATCAGTGGCAAATCTTTTAAATATGTAAACGTACTTACAGACTGCGAGGCATTGTAGTCTACTCTCCCAGGATCAGGAAACAGACTGGCAGGCAGCAACAGCGAGAATCTTAAGCTACACCTGCTTTCTTTGCGTGAACATGTGGGCGGCGTTATGCAAACCTTCCCACATCATGATGTAGACATGTGGGGGGTGTTTAAACGAGGTGTTTTAGGGGGCGTGGCAGAGTCTTAACTTTTATAAATAATAGCACTTTTAATCTTTGTAACACTCCAAAGAAAAAAGGAATACTTGAAATCAAGTCATATGACCCCTTTAAACAACAGATTGTGTATAAAAAATATTCACACTCGTATACACATTGTAATGCATAAACCGATACACACAGATATGCAAAACTTATGTACACAATGCCAAGAAAGGAGGCACCAAATGAAAGCTCAGCTGGCTGGCATATGGTCACAGTTATGCTGCCTGCTTAGGTTGGTGTGTGTAACCCTCTCTCTCTCATCTCAGGGCCAGTGTTCACTCTCCCACACAAGCAGATCATTCATTATCCTTAATTATCCTTATGAGAAAGATAATAAGGACTGATTAAATAAAGGAACATTGGTCTTTTTAGCCAGTGTTTAACACCAAAAAGTGACTCGAGTGCTTGTCTCTAAGTGGTTTGATGGCTGCAGAGGTGTTGAGGTTGAGGTAAATTGAGTTGTTTGATCATTAAACAATCAAGCATTAATATTATTATGGTTCGTACATGATTTGAACAAAACACAACATAAGTATAAATAATATTTTTATGTTTGATTCACCATTTGCAGTATATGGACATAAAGGACACCTCAAATTTGCCTGGTAAAAAAATTAATCTCATATTTTGTGACCAAAATATCAGAGAGACGATAAGCAACCATTTAGGGCTCAGTGGTAGATCATTGCATTAGCAGCGCAAAATGTTGTGGGTTTGATTCCCAGGGGACATATGTTAGGTAAACATTTTTAGCCTGAATGCACTGATGTAACTAGTTTTGGATAAAAGTGTCTGCTAAATGCATACATTTTATTTTTTATTTAATTTAGCAATGCACCAGCAACCACTTAGCAACACCCTGGCAACATTTTAGCATCAGATGCACATTTAAGAATCTCACCTATTTTATGAATACTATGAATTCGGACACACTACATGGCGCACATACTGTGTTTCTCATAGTATATAGTTCGGAAGTAGGCATATTCTGACATATATGTGTATAAATAGGCATATTCTGACATGCATGCCATATTCTTAAGTAAATCTGAAAATTTAGTTCTCACACTGCGGATTTCTAGCCGTGCAAATACACTTTTAATGGCTTACGGAGTAAAACCAACCACTGGCATATACACCATGCAAACATGCCCTACTTCTGAGCAAAATCATACCCGCTGGACCATGATAGCCCCTCCTCTCATGCTGACACAACAGTCACAATGGCTCGGATTACATTTCTGACACCAGATGACTTCTGCTGAGATCTGGCAGGTGACAGATATTACTGTGAGCGCCAGTAACACGGCTATGAAGTTTAAGCGCCGCAGATGCGTCCAGTGCTCATTCATGGCTTGCTATGCGGCTGACCTTGGGAGATGGCGTTAACGTAAACTAGCAGTAAGCTGCTAAATGATTAAGCACCGAGACTATGTTCTCTTCGTCAATCCTGGACTGTGTCAGAGCACTCAAACACTCTGCAGATAGTTGCTGCTTGACGAACCAGGGTTAATAGCTATGCCACGGTCTCTGAGACAGACTATTAGAGAGATTATTAGATATGTTCTGTGCTGTTTTTACTTGTACCTTTTTACATTGTTTTATTTTCTGTCAGGCCAATTTGAATTGTTATTCATGTCAAAACACAAACGTTGTTCTGCACCAAAGTTTAATAGATGTTGTTAGGTGTTTGTTCAAATCACAATCCAGAAAAAAGTATGAGCAACTGTAATAGTAATGCTTGTTTTAGTAACACCACAAATAGTAAGTTTTAATGAAAGGCAGAGTCTGTTTACCTCAAAATAGCAACACTTCAGCAGCCATCAAACCACTTTTTTGATCAATTGTTCAAGAGTCAACACAACTCATCCCACCGTACGCAAATGTGCACGGCTCTGGTGTCTTTGAAACAGCCATGTTTCACTATGAAAAGCATTGCTTTATTCTCATCTGCCAACCACAAGTTATTTTGCTTTGCTCAAAGTATGCACTCCATCTGAAATGTACTTGGCTGTTTGTAGACGTGAATTAAAAATCTATTTACAAACTGAAAACTAGCTTTTTTAAAGACACCTGATCCATGCACATTTGCGTATGCATGATTGGTTTGGAGATCTTGGCAGAGACACACACTTCCTGTCAAAGGTTGTGCCAAAACACTTGTTTCAGATTCTTCGCAGAAGTAATGACAGACTCGTACCATTATGTAAATATTTTAACAGAAGGGTTTGAGACTCTCTTTCGGGGAGAGTTGAGAAGTGACAGGAGATGGAGAAAAGAGTTTAACCAGCATAATGATGGATGGATGAAGGAAGAAAAGGGAAAGAGGAGGAAAGGGCAATGAAAACACACTTCTTGACTAGAATGAGTGAGTTGGCAGATGTGACTGGAATAGAAACATAGCTAAATTTAAGACATTGGAGGGAACGAATGAACAAGTTAGGAACATGTAAATTAGAGAGCAGTGGTTTCTCCAGATGAACTCTATGATTCAAAACAATTATTAAATTCTTGAACTTATGCATTTGGGAAAAAAAGAGTTTTGACATGATCTTTCTGTAGAACACAAAAGGTGAGTTTTTATGTTTTTATTTTTTTAAGAATGTCTTGTATTCATTAAGTAACATTAATAAAAATGCACCTTAAAAGTATCAGAAATTGGTCCATTTGATTTTGTTATATTGCAAGTCTGAAGCCAAATTGCTATTCACTGAAAATCTTTTCCTAGATTTCCCATCATAATCAATAAAGTCGTCTTAACTGCAGTGGAGACACCTTCTTTTCCTATGGCAGGTGTGATCTAGTTTGCTTTGCATTGTGTCGCGTGGCTCGCTTGCGGTGTTAATTAGGTGTTAAACACTATTTCCATTTTTGCAGCATCACCCAACCCACAAACCTGCTGGATCCATTACAGTCTTTGCTCTGGGACCTCATAATTTACACATTAAGCGCTGCTCTCTCTCGGTCTTTCTCCCAAAACATGTACCCGGGCCTTTTATGGATTGTCCCCTCACTACAATTCTTTCCCTGATGTTTCTCTTCGGTCCGCACGCCTCCTCTCTGACTTTCGCACATTGAGTCCTTCAAGCTTCAGACGAGAGAGAACATTTACTTCTATTAGTGCTAACTTGGCTAGCTCTTCCCATCTGTCTCAGATCATGTCAGCGTTGTTCCACAGCCAAACATTTAGGATTCTTAGAGTCCGACAAGACATGAATCATTAAAACATATTTGGCAAACTCATTGGTTATTTAATAAGATAATATTTGGTTTCACCAACACCATCGCTGTAATTGCAGCATCAAGTTTCTTATAAACAGTAGACACACATCACTCACCAACAAAAATGGCTGAGCCCTGCTCTTAATTAAAAATACACAGCACATAGTAATGTAGTTGTGACGCATAAAAAGTTGTGCAGTTTCACAGCTCTTCACAGTTGAATTTTACAAATGATAAATCTTAAAATCATTAAACCCTGTAATTATTGAAGAGAGTCCTGTGTTTGAGGATTGCAGTAATGGTCTGGCCAACAATAAATGCCTTCTAATAATAGCAACAGTCACTTATACTTAAGCAGTATTTTATAAGTTCATGTTCATGTTTCCTGAGCCATTGTTTCCTCACCTTAAAGTCATTCCAAACCTGTTTTGCTTCATGCAGATTGTAAATGAAAATATTTTATGAGAGTGAGCAAATGATAGCAGAGAATTCATTTTGGCTATTGTTTTTAAAGAGCAGGTCAAATGGGTTTTTGAAAAATATCTCTTTTGCAGTTTATAACATAGCTATCTTTAAATGAAAATAATCTGCAAAGTTGTCAATCAAAAATGTGCGTGATAAAGATATTGTCTCTCAAAAGAGAGTCGACTCTTCACAAGTCGTAATATTTTCGAATCTTTTGCATGTTACGTCACTGGGTAAAACATTTGAATAATCTCCGAACAGAATCTGACCTGCCCACAAAACACTTACACTATTGGTGTGTTAGCACTTGCTATTAGCACTTGGCTAATGTACCCCACCATTCTTGTTTTAAGTGTTCACAGTTTAGCAGCTAAACTTTAGCTGTGTGTACGATTCACTTGCATACGTGTTTCTGTATTATGTCATTATAATAAGAACGGATTGGAGGACTATATTATTGTTTTATTTGAAGGTACTTTGTCAATGGTAGCGCTGGCTAACTGGCTCATGGACTCCTCTCTGTGCCAATCACAAAAGGTTTGGCCAACTGACCAATCAGAGCAGAGTAGGCTTATGAAAGGGAGGGGTTTTCTCCAAACTTGCTAGGAACTAATCATTTGGAACCATTGGCAAATTACTCTAATATTAAATGTATATTTGAGAAAATTACAATGTTTTCTGACCTTAGATGCATTTAAACCTGTTGTAGGGAACTCCAACACAATATTAGATTTTAAAATACCATATGGCATGCTCTTTTTAAACTTGACCTTTCATTCAGCTTTCCAATCAGACATAATTTGATATTAATGTTTTTAATTAGAGCAACTTGCAGTTGCTTTCATTGCCCCATTAAACATCCTGGGGTTACTTAAGTGCCATTTTTGGGGACCCAGTACCTCATTGGTACACTCCAGTTCATCCTTGGGATTGAACCTGCAACCCTTGCAGTAACACCTCAGATGCTTAAAGTGGAAATGTGTAGCGTCCACACCAAAGAATTACAAAATTGGTTAAAACAATTGGCTACGAAAACAAACTGCAACTCTGTTTGCAGAAAATACATACTTCAGATAAAATAAGTAGAATACCATGACCCACAGGTGCAAGGATCAAGGTTGTTCACTCATAACCTTCATAATCATAGTCCATTTCAGCCCTCTCATATTCGAACTCCGCCCCCTCGTAGCCTTCATACCCTTCCCCCTCACAGATTAGCTCCCTCCCTTTCATACTCCAGACCCCCATCGTCATAACCAAGCCCCGCCTCCTCAAAAAATGCACATCTGTCATTATTTTGTGGTCCGTTTTCATCCCCATTTGGGGTTGTTGATGCAACAGACTCATTTGTTACCTTCTCCTTAGCAGTTGCCAGGTTAAGGGCGGAGTTCATTCGGAGTTTCTTGAGTATTCCGTGAATGACCGGACTAGCTGCCGCTGCCCGCCACGACCGCCGCCTCCTCTGCGTCCTTCTCCGCTTGTTCTTTTGCCTCTTTCCTTCTCCCTCTAGCCTGCAACACCTCCTCAGCGCCCTCTCCGACTATAAGCACCTCCTCCCTTACACGCGGTGGCTCCTTTACAGGGTTGTGGTCGTAGGAGAAAAGTCGCAGCGCTGATAGATGATGCAAGTTTGGGAACTGTGATATCCGATTGCGATCCATGTCCAGAATCTCCAGCTGCTCCATCTTTAGGAGCACTCGCGGAAACTCCTGAAAGCGGTTTCCATACAGCCAGAGTCCTCTCAGGGACTCCATGCGCCATAGGTCGAGGGAAGCATGCGCAGACGGTTGTCCCCAATCTGTAGTGAGCGTAAATTGGGAAGGTCGTACAACTGCTTGGGGAATCGCTGGAAGTAGTTGCTCTCCACCCAGAGGCAACGCAAGTTCTGCAGGTTCCTCACTTCTGGTGGGAGGCTTATCAGCCGGTTGCTTCCCAGGTAAAGACACGTGAGATTCGTCAGCTGGCACACCGACAGAGGAACGTCAACAAGCTTATTGAAGTCAAGCCCCAGGGTACGCAAACCATGCAGCCGCATGATACCCTTAGGGACGTTGCGGAGACGGTTTCCACAGACGTAAAGCTTCTCCAGGTACTCCAGGTTCAGGACTTGACGAGGAAGGCGACGGAACTTGTAGTAGCTCAGGTCCAACACTCGATCTCCGCTCTCCAAGAGCTTGTGGACTCCGAACGGTAGCTCCTCATCCTCCATGACCTCGACTTCTCCTTTTTTAGCAGTTTTCTCCTTGTTTCCTTTATCTCCCTTCATCTCCTTTTCCTCTCCTTCGTCTTGGGCCTCTTTCCGGGACGAGTTGCCCATGCCCTCTGCCGGCTAGCCCGGCCACTTGTCTGTGTGTGTGGTGAGAGTGTCTTTCAGGACGGGGTAAGAGGGTGAGGCGGTCTGTGGGGCTGGCCCCCCTCCCTGTGTCACTTTCACTCAGTAGGATTGACCCGTCAGTGACAGAGCCAGCACAGCGACACATGATGCTCTGACTACAGGCGGCTTCCCCTCAGTCCAACGTCAGCAAACAAAGCAGCGATACCCGCAAGGAGCCATTCTATGTGTTTGTGTCAATTGCTTTGTGCACGCTTTATAAAATTATATGCATTAGAAGAGATAACAATAATAATAATATTAACAGTAGTAGTTGTTAAAAATAAATATAACTGTTACAGGAAGAAAGCTTGATTAAACTCAGTTAAGAGATGAGTGTCGAAGTAGCTGCCAACATTTGCATATTGATCACGTACCGTTTTCATAGTTCATTAGTTATTTATTTAGTGTATAATAAGCATTAATTGACTCACATTACAGTCACAAACTTTCCCAGCGCGTTTCAGTAGCATGTCAGGTTTGATTGTGTGAGCGCCGGTGCTGAGCGTCTCTCTGCCGACACACACAGCTCTTGTCCCGGCCGCAGTGTCTCGCGCTCTCGCGCTCTCGCTTTGACCTGGCCGACGGCAATGTGAACCGAGCCGATGATAACTGTACCTCCGGATTGCGTGGTCCTAAATCACACAGAAATCCTCTGAGATGTCAGTTTGAAGTTTCCAGAAGCGCAAGACACGATGTCTGTATTTCTTTCCAACGTTGTGCGTTTTAAGCCGCCTAGCGTCTCTCTCTCTCTCTCTCGGTGTGGAGTTTGCGTAAAGCGTTGCCATGGACCGTCTCTCTCCCCTAGCAACCGAAACAGGGACGTGAGAGTTACACAAAATATGTCACGTGGCCCGAGTGGAGAGAGGCGGTCAAATTCCTCTATTCCAAGCTCACGTTATGCAATGCAAACGTATTTGTTATTGTTACATTATATTATTGTTAAATAAGGTCTGTGAAATATGTATTATTTTTATTTATCAACATTAAACGTTCTTTAAAAACTTGATCGTGATGAAACTTTTCATTTTTTATTTGTTTTTATAATTCATAATGGTTTTAAATATTCTTTAATATATTAAAATACCTATAATTATGCACATATAATTTTTATTTATTTACATGCGTATTGAATTGTTTACGTTTATTTACATGTAGGCTACACACTGGCTATTTATATATATATATATATATATATATATATATATATATATATATATATTATATATATATATATATATTAAAGCTTACATTTCATTTTTATAAAAGAGATATATTGTTATGAAAAACAATACAAATAAGAGACAAAAAAAGTTGTTTGGTGCTATAAATAAACTGTAGGCACGAATCTAAAGTAAAAATGTTGATGTCAGCAAATCAACTGCAATTCAACTTTCTGCTCTGAATGTGCATAATATCTACACAAAATAAATAAACAAACAAATGTACTGTATTTTAACGGTGGCACAGTGAGGACAAACTGGCGAAGGCTGAGCAAAAACCTAATTTTAGTGAGATGATTCACACTCAGCTGAAAATAACAAAAAACCACATCTGAATGAAGTCCACTCATGGACCGGCTTCCAAGTCATACATCGCCTGTTCAGAATGTAATATACTATAAACTATTGATCTTTAACTCATTATATGACTGTTATTAGATTTTTTTTTTTTTTTTGGAATAGATTTATGTCATAGATATGTGTCTTCTTATTTTTTGTGGTGTTGCATGTACTGAAGTGTCTAAATGACTCTGCCCTATATAAGTGTTTTTCTGCTGAAGTGTTGTTGTAATGCATCAAAGTTCATCCTTGATGTTCCACGGTGTCAGAGCAGCACAAACCCCCGTCGTGCATGGCCAGCTCATTTCATAGACCTCTGAACCTGATGCTGAGTGCTGAGATTCAGGTCAGAAATCAGGCTATACCACCTGCCTTTAAGATTTTCATTCATTATGAGATGATATCCTCATTTGAAATCTTCATATTAATTTTCTAACTCATTCACAACAAAGTCAAGTCGTCTTTTATGATGCCTGTCCATTATTAAATGGTGGCAACTCACAAGGTGGGTTTTCCATGAGGTTTTGGTAACATTTATTCATTTTATAACCACATTTCATGTTTTAGGGCTCAAAAAGGATTTTTACTGGGGCAATATAAGTTTAATGATGTTTATGAAGAGCTCAAAACTGGGAGTTGAATCCATTGGAAGTAGTCGGTTTCTTCACAGACTTTTGACTCAATGTTAAAAAGTCACTTTTGTTGTGTGTGAAGGGGATAAACACTTCCTAATTGTGCACAAATTGTACTAAATATCTCCCATCTTCTGCCTGCATGATTTTATGAATTTATGAAGGTCACGGCTGTTGTAACCATTACAACTGTTTTTATGATGTATGCATTATAACCAATAAAAGCAATGTCTAAATCACTTTTAGAAATCAGAAAGAAGTCTGCGATTGATTACTTAGTAACCTAGCAATTACGTCTGATAAACATTTGGTAAAAGAATTGTGATCTAAAGGGAAAGTAAAGCTGCAGCCACAAAATGTTATTTTATGCATCTCTGTGCATGCAAATTAGCATTTATGATCATGTAGGCCTAATCATCTTATCTTATTTTATAATAGGCTTCATCAGAGAAAAAAAAAATATTCACAGATGTTAATAAAACTAGTGAATACAAATTGTGATAGATGGTAAAATGCAGCTGTATAGAAAATAAACAGGTTCAGAATAAGTCACTGTTTTCTTTTGCATGGAAAAGTCCAAAGTTTTCATTTGAGATGTTTAACAGTAAGATCGGTCATGAATGTGTGCTTATATCACGTGCTAATAAGCATAGAGAATTTTTCTTGTCTATGCAAAAGTTTCTTCCCATGCAACCTAATGAATAGTTAAATGTTTCCCCTTCTTTTTTAATAAAAAGTTGTGCAATACCTCTTTTATTTAGCCTTCTCAATGCTACCCTACATCTAATTCCATTCCTTGTAATTTCTATTCTACTCCATCTACACACCACAACTGTATATACAAATTCTGTCTGTTTCTGTTTTATATTTATTAATGTATATTTCTTATTATCTGTGTGTTGTTGTTGTCTCTCTGTACTGGAAGCTTCTGTCACCAGAACAACTTCCTTTAATGTATATAATAAAGCTCTTTCTCATTCTGATTCTGAATTCATATTGGATCAAATGAATTGGAAGGAACTTAAAATGTACAATATTAGCAACGTTTTGGGCATGACAGTGTTACATATAGTGACTGATGTTCATAAATTATATAATCTTGATGCCAACCTATTAAATAGCTTTTCAATTCAATTTATGTCACTGAAATTTTGCTCACTTTCGCTATGCATGGTAATGTACATTTCTTATAAACAATACGAGGTTTTAATGTAGCGTTTTTACATTATGTTTCAGTTAAAATCACTGATGTTGGTTTAGTATGATGTCATTCTTCCTGCTGGATGTGAGACTCGAACCCAAGTAACTCTTCTTTATCTCCTCCGCGCGCTCCCCTCCCTTCCAAAGTGCTCTCTCTCTTCCTATTGGCTGATCGTCCGCGAGACTGGCGCAGAGACGCGCGCTGATTGGCCGGTGGCACTCGAATGATCAGTTCGGAACTCAGCAGAAGTACAAGTGATGAAGAGTGACGCTTCTCTTTCTCATCACACACTACCATAAGAGTGTGTGATCAAAGTGTCGCAGAGAGGGTGAGTGAATTATTGAATGTTTAACCTAAGTGCGTTTTCTGTCTTTCTTTCTTCTCGTGTATTGTAACAGAAAGGATGCTTACATGCATTGACACGTTCATTTTCTTTGAATGAAAAGAAAAGATGCCTTTTCATTTTCAATGCAATATTTAACAGTTTATTCATCTGAAATGTTCATATAAGAAGTTCTGAAGATTTAAGAGTTGATTTTTGTTTTGCATGTTAGTTTGTCATGCAAATTGAAAAAAGAAAAGAAAAAAATGTAACAGATGTGACTTAAAGCAAAGCGAGGAAGCAAGAAAAAAATTTCGGTACGTGTATTTCCGCACGAGCCTTTCTGGGTTCCTTTGCATAATTAATGAGGCTATGTGGGCATTCACTGTCTCATTCCTAAACACAATAATACATTAGGTAATGTTTTTTTTTTTACTTGAACAAAGATGCTTTCAGTGTGGATATTAACTTGTCATCATGCCTGAACATTGGGCTTTGTCTCAAAACCCATGAGAGCTCCCTACCTAGTCAGCTTTTTGTGCATCATTTTTGGAAGTTAGGGATTTTTTTTAATTTATTTTTTTACAACAATGTAGAATTTTTATTTATGTATTATTATTAAATTGTGCATAATGGCAGAAGTGAACATCAAATGCAATTTGTTGCATGCTTTTTCAAGCGAGTCAAACTGTTCTTAGAAACTTTCATAAAAATTCTGAAATATTTAGTTGAGTTAAATGGTCTTACAGTGCAAAGTAAGCATCAGTCAGTCAGCGTTTGATCAGTGATGGGCGGCGGAGGACAGCAGACGGACCGGATCACCGGTACCAACGGGAGGTTGGGCACTTACACCTGGGAGGAGGTGCAGAAACACACGAAGTCTGGAGATCAGTGGATCGTGGTGGAAAGACAGGTTTATAATGTGAGCCAGTGGGTGAAGAGACACCCCGGAGGACTGAGGATCATCGGACACTATGCTGGAGAAGATGCTACGGTAAAACACTCGACATCAATACATTTACAGTACATTTAACACGGAAGAATTTTATATATATCACATTACTGCACAACAATGGATGTGTCTTGTAGCCTGGTGAGATAGGTACCCTTTTGTTTTCTTTATGGTTAAAAAATTGTGCTAAAATCTTTCTATTATATCTAAGTGTAGACTAGATTACTGCAAAACAGGCTCTAAATCAACCAAGACAACATGTTGTGCATCATGACCCAAAATGCTATATAATGTATACATTTTTACACTCTAATATTGTATAAACAAAAAAAGGCTCATGCACTACTGAGCTGCCTAGACCTTTGGTTAAAATGTTCAATTATATGCCCTTTTCCGCAATGGAATAATAAAAAAAAAATATTGCGAATTTTTATTTCACAATTTGGAATTCTTTCTCGCAATTCTGAAAAAAGAAAAAAATCTGAATTATGAGATATACTTAATAACTCACAATTGAAATGTAATTATGAAAATTAACAATTGGGAATGTATAATCTGCAGTTGTGAGGTATAAACTTGAAACCGCGAGAAAAAGGGCTGAATTTCGAAACACAAAATATTGTGATTACCTCTTATATTTTTTTGTTTTGTGGCAAGAAAAAAAAACAAAAACAAAACTGAATTTAGAGAAAAAAGTCAGAATTGTGAGATCCAAACTTAGATTTGTGAGGAAAAAAGTCAAACGTTTACTCAATGGCATGGAGCAAAGTCCAAATTATGGGAAAAAAAGTTGCAATTCCCGTGCATTCGTTCTGTGGCGGAAATGTGCTTCCATAGATTATGGCCAAACCTACTTTATAAAGTACGTTTGGCAAAGTCAAAACCAAAATTTGTATGCATTATACAAAAAATTCATGAAATTGTGAATAATTAATCATACAAATACTAATACACATAAACATTCAAATATAGTAAATGTAAGAAGCTATGCAGCATGTCTAGGTACTGTAGGAGGCTTATTAAAGCAGCTGTTTGTTTCAGTGTTGTTGGGATTGATTCAGATAAGAATAAAATAATGATTACCAGTGTGGTATTTCTTTGATCTGGTGTAACAGGAGGCGTTTACGGCGTTTCATCCAGACCTTCAGCTGGTGAGGAAATACATGAAGCCGCTGTTAATCGGGGAGCTGGAGGCGTCTGAACCCAGTCAAGACTGCCAGAAAAACGTGAGTGTCGAGACATAACCTAAACCTACACAGAATAGATGAATAAAACATGCCATCAGTCCATTTAATATGGATTTTCTTAAAATATCTGGATGGTAAATGGTAAATGGACTGCATTTATATAGCGCTTTCAACAGACCACATGGCCATCCAAAGCGCTTTACATAATATACATGGATGATGCATATTAATATGTATGATGAATTACTAGAAAAAGACAAATAAATATTTGAAGTCAGAAATTATAAGGGTGCCAGTCCTTTGAATTTAGAGTAAGGAAGGCGTGCCAAATCTAAAATATTAAAAAAAAATTATATAGTACTTTTAGTAAATAAAGTATTTGTTTTTTTTAAAAACTGGATAATGTGCATCTAATTTAGACAGCAGTTCCGAGTTTTCTGAGCATCACAAATTTGACAATCAAAATGACATCTAGTTGAATTTCCATCAATCTGTTGCCCTTCTGGTTAAGATGCACGCATTAAATTCAGAATTCAGTTAATGAGCGGGAAACTGGATCACAGGAAGTTGAGTTGAAATTCAAATTTGGATGACGGGAATTTACTGAATTACAATTCTAAGAAACTTATCAGGTAAAGAATCAGGGTATCTTCCGTCCATTCCAAATCCGTTTCAAATTAAAAAACAGAAAACGAAAACTCAAGAGGATTCAAGTGAGAGAACATGAATTAAATAACGAGAAATGGAAAGATGGCTCGTTCATTCGTTATTCCATCTAGGTTGACAAACGGAAAATGAGTTTTTGACTTGATTTCTCATTTTGTCGTTTTGGGTTTAAAAAACGGCTTATGGCTTCAATATTTCATTCGCACTTGTGGGCGGAGCTGAAACGCTCCTTTCATCTGATTGGTCGGATCGCTCCGCCTTCAACTCGATCTTACATTCTTTCAGAATAAGAGTCTTATAAGAGTAGTGTCTAGAAACCACCGCTCACTGTTAATTAACATAATATTTGAGTCAGATGTTACTGCGCACATAATTCGTGCTGCTGTGACTTGCAAGTCACGCCTTTAAATTATTTCTAGGTTATAGTATTGTATGAATATTGTCCCACTCTAAATACAGTGCAAATAGTTTTGTCTCCTTGGATAAAAGTGAAGAGGAAATAAAAATCAATTATAGACTGAACAGTTCCATGATAATATGTCTGTAACATTTACCACTCTCATCTTTTAAGTCAAAAGGCACTAGGTAGGTGTGTGTGACATTAATAATTAATTGGGAAAATTACTATAGTTAAATTTATGAAATATATTAGTAATATTCGTTTTATTACATACTAAATTGAATGGTTTTTCTTTTAGTCTTCTTTGTTGGCCTTGAGAAAGCCAACATATATTTGAACATTATTATCATTTATTATGAGAGTAATTGACAACGACTAAAATTTTAATGTTTCACCAAATTTCCTTCTCAAAAAATCCTAGTGACTTTCATTATCTGAGCAATGAAGGTCTTACACTTAATGTCCACTAGAGGGGGAGACAGGATTTCTATTTACGTAAAATGGCAAATAAATACATTAATTTCATGTGTACTACCATGAATATGCCATATCTGTGTACAAGAATAAACTTCACACTTCAAGCTGTACTTTAAAACTTCCCATTCTGGCTTTTTCAACCTACCTCCAAATGTATTTTAATATATTTTTTATTCACACTGGTTTATTCATTTAATGTTTGTCCATCTAGAACTTTTATTTTTCATGAGCTGTACATTTTAAGATGTACTCAGTGTTGATAAATCACATGCACTGAATGTAAATGCTAATGTCAGGACTCTCAGTCCTCCTCTTGGATGGCCAGTGTCCTGCAAAGTTTAGCTACCCCAAATAAACACACCTAAGCTAAGCAAGGTCTTCAGGATCAGTAGCAATGTCCAAGCAAGTGTGTTGGAACTGAACTCTGCAGAACATGGTTCTCCCGGTTCAGGACTGGGTTTTAAATCTATAAATGAATTTGTATAGTTGGGTGTCTGCATGCAGAGGTGTACTTCAGTAAGTACAATGTAAACTGTAATCTATAAAGACAAATCTTCAGATAAGCATTAAGGCCACTGCCTTGAGGTCTCCATCCATTGGTCAAAACAGACCTCGCACCCCACCACACTCCTGCTAGCTGTCAACATTAATTGCGGCTGGTGCCAAATAAAAATTATGTATCCCTTGTGGATTGTTCAAATTCACTACCCTTTCGTTATGTTCAGGATGAAAACATTCACTCAATTAAACTGCTATAAGCATTAGATAAAAAAATTTTCCCCTAATTTATTGTTGGTGGATGTTTTTTTTTCACTGACTTCCATTATAATTACATTTTTGATTGCAAAGCCATGAAACATAATCATGCATTCTTGATTGTTTGTGGTTTTCCCTGTTGGGAAGAGGTAAAATTTGTTTTTGTTTTTTACAGTTGATCACTAGGTGGGACCATCAACCCTTTAGATAGGCCTGTGCAAAAAAAAGCTTAGTTTCTGACTTGTATATAGAGTTATGTGGAGTATAACAGCAAATTATATTGTGTGTATGTGTGTAGGAGAGAGAGAGAGAGAGAGAGAGAGAGAGAGAGAGAGACTTTTGCGCACTTACCTTGATGTATTTGAGAAAATCTAAATGTACACCTCAGCTCTCAGAACTACATGGAGTAAACTAAAGTGTATTTATGCACCTGCTGCCTTTTAATGGTGGTGATAAGTATAGACTAAACAAAAACAGTACATGGATTTAAACACTTGCATGCCATCCTTCTGGTCATTTGATGGTGAGAAGAGCAGCAAGCAATACGAGAAAGGGCTTGACTTGAACCAGAGTTTTAGAAATGATTATGCAGCTTGACCCCTCCAGCGAGTTGCTGCTTATTTGAAGTTGGTATTGCATTTTGGTCCATAATCAATTATGTTCAAAGTAGTTTTTTTTAAGATTAAGAAGTAGTTAAGATTTAAAGGTTTTAAACTGGCTTCACCATCAAGAAAAGACAAGTATTTCACACATAGGCCCTCCGTTCTTTTCACCATCAAAAGTCAGCAGGTGCATAAACACACTTCTTTTTTTTATTGTTTAGTCCATGTAGTTCTGAGAGCATGAGGTGCATATTTGGATTTTTTCAGATACATCAAGGTAAGTAAACAAAGGTCTCTCCCACTCTCTCTCTCTCTCTCTCTCTCTCTCAAACACACACACACACACACACTATAATTTGCTGTTAAACTCCATATAACTCTATATACAGGCCAGAAACTAAGCCTTTTTTTGCACAGGCCTAAAGGGTTAATGGTCCCACCTAGTGATCAACTGTAAAAATAACAAATGTTACCTCTTCCCAACAGGGAAAACCACCAACAATCAAGAGTGCATGATTATATGGTGTCATGGCTTTGCAATCAAAAAATGTCGTTATAATGGAAGTCAATGGGACAAAAACAGCCACCAACAATAAATGAGGGAGAAAAAATTAAAATCTAATGCTGCACAAAACTAACAATACATCAAATTTAATCTACAGTTACTAATCTTTGACATGCCCAAGACTGTCATAAAAGGTAAAAAAAAATATCCAGTCCACAATTACTTTTTATATTGAAAATATATCATTTTGTGTGTGTTTTTTCTTCCCAAATCAGTGACATAATTTATGAACTTGGTAATTAAAGAGTTAAAATCTTGGATTTTCTTTTTAAACATTTGGTAGTTTTGATCAGGACTGAGGGTGATTAATAGATTTATGCAAAAAAAAAAAAAAATCTTTATCTGAGACATTTTTACAGCATTTTAATTTAGTGGGTGTTTTCATCCCAAACATAACAAAAGGGTAGTGAATTTACCCACAGTATACTGTTGAGTTTTTGAAAAATTTCAAGCATTTTCCCAAAATAAGTGTCAAAATAAGATTTGTCACCAATCATTCCATTAGCTGCAACACAGAGAAAGTTGTGGCCAAAATAAGACTCAACTTTACCCCCTATTGGACGAAAACGTCCCCAACAACGCATAATGGGGTATTATGTAACAGCAAGTCATTTGTGCAAGTACATTTGACTTGCAGTTTTTTCCAAAACTTAATCATTTTTATTTGGTACCAGCTGCAGTAGTTAATGTTGTTTTATATTATACAGCTATCATTGAGCTAAGGTATACCCCCCTACCACCCCATCTATCATTGAAGAACCTGTGTTACACATATATGGCATATTCATGGTAGTACACATGAAATTAATGTATTTATCTGTCATTTAAACTTACATAAACAGAAATCCTGTCTCCCCCTCTAGTGGACCTTAAGTGTAAGACCTTCATCGCTCAGATAATGAAAGTCACTAGGATTTTTTGAGAAGGAAAAAGTCTGACCAGTTACAGCAACGAGTCAAACGAGTCTGAAGATCTGAGCTGAATTTGGTGAAACAATAAAATTTTAGTCGTTGTCAAGGCCAACAAAGAAGACTAAAAGAGAAACATCATTCAATTTTGTCTGTAATAAAACTAATAATTCTAATTTATTTAATAAATGTATCTATATTATTTTCCACAATTAATTATTAATGTCACACACACCTACCTAGTGCCATTAGACTTAAAAGATGAGAGTGGTTAATGTTACAGACATATTATCAATGAAATGTTCAGTCTATTATTGATTTTTATTTCCACTTCACTTTTATCCCAGGAGACAGAACTATTTGCAATGTATTTACAGTTGGACGATATTCATACAATACTATAACCTAGAAATAATTTAAAGGGGTGACTTGCAAGTCGCAACAACGCGAATTATGTGTCTACATCTGGTTTCAGATATTGCTCTTGTATGACTCTTATTCTGAAAGACTGAGGAGCCCGAGTTGAAGGCGGAGCGATCCGACCAATCAGATGAAAGGAGTGTTTCAGCTCCGCCCACAAGTGCGAATGAAATATTGAAGCCATAAGCCGTTTTTTAAACCCAAAACGACAAAATGAGAAATCAAGTCAAAAACTCATTTTCCGTTTGTTAACCTAGATGGAATAACGAATAAACGAGCAATTTTTCCATTTCTCGTTATTTAATTCATGTTCTCTCACTTGAATCCTCTTGAGTTGTTCGTTTTCTGTTTTTTAATTTGAAACGGATTTGGAATGGACGGAAGATACCCTGATTGTAAAGGATTCTGGGAAATGATTGCATCTTCAAATGCCAAGTCATTTTTAGCTTTTTAACATTTTTAAATAAGTCTGTCAAACAGTCAGTCTTAGTTCAACTGATCAACTTCCCTTTTCTAAAAATGCTTTTTTTTTTTTTTTTTTGTGCTGTTAAATGAAATATTATGTCGCACATGCACACACACACACACATATATACAGTATATATTCAGAGTTTATATCTTTAATTCAGATTTTTTTAATCTCAGATTTGTGAGGGGAAAAAAAGAGAATTACAACAAAAAGTCAGAATTATGAGATATTAAGTTTTAAATACTTATTTTTTATTATTATTTAGTTGCAGAAATGAGCTTTAATATATAAATCTTGTGATTTTCCTTATCTCTACAAGTGTCTTCTTAGTGAATAAATGTTAATGTATTTCATTTTCAATTTAAATTGTGCTTTTTTTATTCAAATTCGACATCATCTTCATGGAAAAGTCCAAAGTGTTTCATTTGAGATGTTTAACAGAAAGAGCGGTCACGAATGTGTGCTTATATCACGTGCTAATAAGAGAATTTTCTTGTCTATGCAAAAAAGTTTCTTCCCATGCAACCTAATGAATAGTTAAATGTTTCCCCTTCTTTTTAATAAAAAGTTGTCCCAAACTGAGGAATTGTATTGCAGTTTAAAAGGCGTTCTCAATTCAATACTGCTGCACAATGGATGCGATCCCAGAAAACTGCTACTGTGTATTTTATGAGTTCTGGGTCATGATCTTCACATCACAGAATGACAGTCAGACGGTAATTCCTCTTCCCAGACACCCAAATAACAGCTTGTTGGCTTACGTAAGTGTGACATTAAAGCACAAAAAGCAATGAACCGCTCAGATTAACCTTTGTCCGAAGACACCAGTCACACAATTCAGCTTTCACTCCTCTACATTCACGCCCTAAAAATTCAGGTCATGCATCACTTCTGCATTTAAATGCGATTGTGCCCATAGTGGACTGTATTTGTTGTGATGTCACCTTCGTTTTCTCTCAGGCTGCTCTTGTGGAGGATTTCCGAGCCCTTCGCGAGCGTCTGGAGGCTGAGGGGTGTTTTAAAACCCAGCCCCTGTTTTTCATCCTGCATCTGGGTCACATCCTGCTCCTGGAGGTCATCGCCCTGATGCTGGTGTGGCACTTTGGAACCGGCTGGATCAACACGGCCGTCGTTGCTGTTTTAATGGCTACCGCACAGGTATAAAGGACATGTTTCATATAATCGTAACGATGTTTAAAAAGAGCAGCAGAAATGGTAACCATAATCCAACGAGGAGGATTTTTTTCTTGTAAAGAGACTTCATCATGATGCAAAAATACACTGAATGATAATTTTTTTTGTTTGTTTTATGTCTACAGTCGCAGGCTGGATGGCTGCAGCATGACTTCGGTCATCTGTCCGTGTGTAAAACCTCTCGGTGGAATCACTTAGTGCACAAATTTGTCATCGGACACCTGAAGGTACCAACATATCCTGCCCAGTCTTCACTATAAGAAATGATCTTAAGCCTAGACTAAAATGCATGCCTGGGCTGTTTTTACTGAAAGGAAACTGGACTGACCGATCGTTAAAATATATCAGTTCCATTGTTTCGTCTCAAGATGCACATCAGAATTTTTTTTGTTAGGCACGATAATAAAACTACTTAAATGCCCCAATTGAACTATGGACTAATCCTGGCTTAATCTAAACCTAAATCTAAATCTGTTCATTTTTAAACCTGTAGCGAAAAAAGCCAAAGATATCCATTTATAGCCATGTTAAAAAAGCTAAATTTCAAACAATGGTACCCACCTGGAAAAGAATGCAGGGTTTTGAGCCATTGTTTTAAAAATCTGACTTCACAAAGTGTTTCGAAACGTTGGTGCAAAACAGTAAAAGAAGCTGCGAAACTAAGACATCTGTTTATAATGCCATCTCGCTTTTTTTTAAAGCAAAATCTAGAAACGTCAAACAAAAGTATCCACCTGGAAAAAAAAGGTAGAGGTTAGAGAGGCCTTTTAAAAGTTGAACTTAACACAGCAACTTAAAATCTCGTCACAAGTTATAAAAAAAACGATTTCAATGACATCGAGTCATTACGGTGTATTTTGCATTTGTAAAATCAAAAATGCTAAATGCTGAACAGTTAGTATCCACCTGGAAAAGGAGGCAGAATTTTGAGATGCAGTTTATGAGATGAGAGAGACACTGAAAGGACAAACCAATTACATCTGTTCATAACGATGGTATCCCGGTATTAAAAAGCAGAAAAGCGTCAAGGCAAACACTAGCATGCACCTGGACAAGAAGGCTGAGTTTCGAGACACAAGTTTTTAAAAGTTGAAAAAGTTAAAAACACAGCGGGAGACATCCAAAGACATTAGGGCTGTGAATCTTTGGCAAGGCTTCGATTCGATTACGATTCATAGGTTTTCGATTCGATTCAATTATAATTATATTAATAATATTAATTATATAATTATTATTATTTATTTTTTTACAAGGAATTATCTTCTTTTTTAAATTACTTTTAATTAGCTGTAATAAATTTAATACACTGCTGGACAATAATCAATCATTTGTAATCGATATTTTTGTCGTAATGGCAATTTAATGATTGTTTTATATACTAGGCTACATTTAATTAGCAATTATTTAAATTTTCTGCACAGAATAAGGTAGAAAATATAGTTTATAGTTTCTGTACTGTAATAAATGTCAATTAGCACTGCATCATTCATAAATTGTTTGTGGGGTTTTTTTTAGTTTCATCAGTTCATTTTGCTTTTATTCAGTTTAGCTGCAGATATAGCCTGGATCGCTTCTCTTTCAGTGCGAAAACGTCTTCATCTCTATTTAACTTTTCCTCTCCATCAGCGAATGATTCTGAGAGGAAACGCGCCAGATGTCTGTTTGCTAATGAAACAAACGCTACTTTCATGCATCTGATTATGAGATAAACCTCGCGCTCTTAATTCAAGGTCGTTGTTAATGCGGTGGTTAATTTTAAAAGTTTCCTTCGTATATTCGGTTAATCCGCATTGTTTAAACACATTTATCATTCAATGGATCTGTGCGTTTGATTTAGACACTTACATTTCTACTCCGTCCATGCAATAAATACAGCTTTCGATGGCTCCGGTAACTCTGTCGGTAAGATGCAGAGAGCCATTGACAAACTACAGAAAAGTAAAACTACTTCACGTTAGCATTACTGGCCACGAATCCTATAGATCACACGTCAGCAATCCTGTGACAGTCTTCAGGCGGTAAACAGATACAGCGCGTGAAGGACAGATAAGAGGCATGATTCACTAACACTCTTCAAGGTCTCCATTAATTCGTGCGTGTAGTAATTTAATGTGTTTACATTTTGAAAGCATTGAATCGCTATAGAAATCGCGATTCATTCGATTCTTAGCATTTTGAATCTATTACTGTCCAAGATCGGCGATTCACGATTCAAAAATCGTGTTTCAAGATCGATGCATATGAATCGACAGGGTTTGTAATCGATGCATCGAGAAAACGAGTGAATCGTTACATCCCGAAAAGACATCCATCTAGTGCAAGTTTACATAGACAACTATTACAAATCAGCGCAGTGAAGACAAAGCTAAAACAGGTTCTGTGTGGACCACTTTTACAAACAGTCTCAGTTTAGGCTTTAGCGTATCAGCAATTGTAATCTGTTTTGTTTTTGTTTTTTTTTTGCAAAGTCATCCTAGCAGATGTAGGTAATGTGATAGTAGCTCGACTTCATCCAGGATGTACAGTATAAACATGATTCATTTGTTTGAAAGAGGTGTTGTGCGACGTGTATTTTTTCCACACTGTGCCTTGTCTTTTTCAACAGAGATATGATGTAACTTCTCTACACAAAACTGGACTTGTAAACAATATGTTCAAAAAGATAAATATATATGTAAATATGATTAGCTCAATACCAAAAAAATAAAAATCTGATTACTCTGCATTTGGATACAGTTTGCCACATTGTTAGCTTAGCATCATGCTAACGACCATGTGCTGTCGCATGAGGAGTGCTGTTTGTATGGCCATGAAAGTTGCTACATATAAAACATCTAAATTTGTACGAGTTTCAGTTGGAAACCTGTTTCGGTCTGTTTGTGTGTCTGATGTTTCGGTGTTCCTCAGGGAGCGTCTGCGTGCTGGTGGAACCATCGCCACTTCCAGCATCACGCTAAACCCAATGTCTTCAAGAAGGACCCGGATGTCAACATGCTCAATGCGTTTGTGGTGGGAAAAGTGCAGCCTGTGGAGGTACAAACACACTATCCACATGATGCATGCATGAAGAAAATACCTGATCGGGTCTGATTTGACTCTTTCTGTCTGTGTTACTACAGTACGGCATTAAAAAGATCAAGCATCTGCCTTACAACCATCAGCACAAGTACTTCTTCTTCAGTAAGTCGGTTTATGGCTACAGGGATGTTTACCAGATTCCTACTGGAATGTATATCTTAATTTATATCATAACGGATCCTAATGAAAATTAATAACAATCAGATAAGATCTTCTTGATAAACTGAAGGTTTTCTGATTTGTACAGTTTGTTTTGAATGCATGTTTTCGTTTGCTTAATCCTCTATTAAACAAATATTGCTTAATTTTCATATAATTTATAATAATAGAAATGTACCATTTATAATTAGAAAGTTTCATTTATGTAGAATTTACATAATATAATATAAATATATTTTTATATAAGTGGCATTTTATTTATATATTATTAAATATGTTATATAAAAATATTAATATATAATAATAATATTAAATTGCCCACACACATATATAAATTCACTGTGACCCAACAGAGCTGTACATAAAATGTGTAATACATTAAAATATACTGTAATATATATACACATACATACGTACATATATTAAATTAAATTAATGCATTTAGCTGACTTACAGTGCATTCAGGCTATCAATTTTTACCTATCATATATATATATATATATATATATATATATATATATATATATATATATTCAATAAAAATGTTAAATATAAATAATATCATATTGAACATATTCACCAAACTTAAATTTTTTCGCCATATATTAAACATTTGGCAATGTGTTATCATTAAAATAAATATTAAATATTAAAATAAGCGTTAAATGCCTGTTTATGTGCAGATTATGATTTTCACTCAAAATATCTCCATCCTGTATGACGACTTATAACCATGCTTGAGGTTTAACACATTTTTCTGTCGTTGTTTCTCAGTTGGACCGCCTTTGCTCATTCCAGTTTATTTCCAGTTCCAGATCTTTCACAATATGATCTTACATGGTCTTTGGGTGGTAGGTTTGGCTCTTGCCGTGTTAATGCAGCTGAGTGTGATTTTACAGCACTTTCTCGTCCTTATCTTATCTTATCTCTTCTCGTCATATCTCTTTTAGGACCTCGCGTGGTGTATAAGTTACTACGTTCGATACTTCCTGTGTTACACACAGTTCTACGGAGTGTTTTGGGCGGTGATTCTGTTTAATTTCGTAAGGTAAAACAATCATTTCATCTACAACTTCTGCTTAAAATAAATTTAATTCCAATGTAATATTCCAAATGCATTCTCATTGGCTGAGAAGCAAAATACAACCACTTATAAAAAAATAACCATATATATTAGTTATTTGGACATTTACCATATAAGTATTTTTGGAAATGCCTTGGTATTGGAATATACGAAAAAGTCTACGGTTTTATTTTTACACACTGCTTTGTTTGTGCCAGAGAGAGAGAGAGCGGTGTGGGCGTGTCCTTCACTCTTCACTCTCTCATTGTCTGACTGCTCTAGTCTCCGCCCACTCCTCCTGCACCAATCAGAACGCTGGAGCATTGATTGCTCACAGCTGCTGGTGTGTAAGAGATCATAAAGCTGGCTCAGTGTTCCTCTGTTCTGTTTTTTGACACCTATACCAAAAGTTTCCATGACAAATTTATTTCAAGAGAAATGAATGGAGACTTAATCTAAGTAGCTGATAAAGCATGTGTAATCTAGTGCATATCTTCATCTAAGTGCTCCTCGTTAGTGTTATTTTTTTCTAGCTGACTATTGAGATTTGGGCATGAATGGCTTTCCTGAGGTTCTGTCCTGTTGTTTACTAGCCATTTTATTCACATCTGTCCGCAGTTGAAAAGTGCATTAACTAAAAATGGCACTGACCAAAATGTAATCACAATAAAAGATGTAAAAAAAAATTTGAAATCAGTGTTTGCACAGTTGACATCTTTACCTGTTGTAGTTTATCCCATTTGTGTGCACCAAATAGACATTATCAAAATGCAACCTCGGAGAAGGGTTCGTTAAACATTACAGTCTCTACCGAACTCTTTCAGCCACAATTGAATATTTCTGGTTGCCAAAATGTTGGTGCATCACTAATTTCCACATTATATCTTCTTTAAATGTTCTGCAGGATTTCCTCATGTTTCAAATAAGTATGTAAAATTGGGTAAAACCTACCCATATATCAAATTACCACCAGATACCCCACCAAAAAAAGACTAAAGTATTTCTTTTGAGAGAGAATATGTTGATTTGTATAAGAGCAGTATCATGTGAAGTGCTTTGATGCTATCAAAGCCATTCAATTAGTGTATGTTTACATGCCCTGCTCATTTCTGTCAATGGAAATGAATTCAATCTGATTTCAGATTCAGAAAGTCCCAAAACACCTCCCCCACACACACAATCTGATCAATTTCATTTGGTTTAAGCTCAATTGGATTGATTGAGGTGTTTGCAAGAAGGCTTTTCAATCTGATTGAGCCGTCAATCCATTTATCAACATTATTAGGTTACATGTAAACATAGCTAATGGTTACCTCGCCACCAATTGCTTTGGGTGACCTACAGTTGATATTGTATTTTAGTGTAACACAATGTAATCGTGAGATCCTGGTTAGGGTACAGTCACATGATTGTGGTGTTCCTGTGGGCTGCAGGTTCATGGAGAGTCACTGGTTTGTTTGGGTGACCCAGATGAGCCACATCCCCATGAACATCGACTACGAGAAACACCAAGACTGGCTGAGCATGCAGGTGACATTCTGAGCCGTCACAGTCTCACTGGGTTTAAGTCATTCTTCCATACCCATTCTATGCATTTCTGTCATCTAGTTGGTTGCAACCTGTAACATCGAGCAATCCCCCTTCAACGACTGGTTCAGCGGACACCTCAACTTTCAGATCGAGCACCAGTAAGAAATACAAAAGTGTGAAAATGGCTTCAGTTTATCTTCGGCATTTCACAACTCTGCCTTGTTCTTGTCCCAGTCTCTTTCCCACAATGCCTCGGCACAATTACTGGCGCGCCGCTCCACACGTGCGAGCGTTGTGTGACAAATACGGAGTCAAGTACCATGAGAAGACCTTGTACGGGGCCTTTGCCGACATCATCAGGTATGATGCACACCTAAAATCTCACGGCTTCACCTTCAAAATATGCTTTTTGCTCTGAACCTTTCCTTAAATGAAACAACATTGACCACAAATCTAACAGTCTGCCTTGGTTGGGGTCAGTTCGGCCAACACTAAATTTTTCAAACTGCTGTTTATACCGGTTTATTTTTTCATTAAATTTGGTGAAAATTTCTCATTTAGGGACATGGATGTGGATGCAAAGTTTTAACGGATGTATTTTAGAAAGGCTGCACAAATTTTATGACTTTATGAACGGATTATGACTATGCTTTATTGTGATTTTTAATGTTTAATTTTGTGTAGCCTTAGAAAACAGTCTTGTAATGCTTTTCATGGATTCTTATCCGTGGAATGCACCACTTTTGGTATTTTGCTGGTTAACTGACACGGACGAAATGCAATCAAAGCTTTTTTTTTTATAATGTACTCTAATCTAATCAGACTCGTTACAGCCCTACTTTATTTACAAATGCATAGAAACCGATGTGGGTCACTTTTATCCCAAACATTCACTACCGTAAATATATCAAAACTTAATTTTTATTAGTAATATGCATTGCTAAGAATTCATCTGGACAACTTTAAAGATGATTTTCTCATTATTTAGATTTTTTTGCACGCTCAGATTCCAGATTTTCAAATAGTTGCATCTCTGCAAAATATTGTCCTCCTAGCAAACTTAACATCAATTGCAAGATCATTTATTCAGCTTTCAGATTATGCATAAATCTAAATTTTAAAAAGATTGGTTTTGTGGTCCAGGGTCACATTTATGAAGGATCTGTACTTATTTATATTTTGTGTGCATATCCTGGCAGATGTTTCAGCTCTAACTGTTCCTTTACTCTTCTCTCAGGTCTTTGGAAAAATCTGGAGAACTCTGGCTGGATGCGTACCTCAACAAATAAAACCTCACTTCTGTTTGCATTTAAAAAATAAATAAAAAGCTGAGCAGAATCCACCAATCAGAGACAGCGTGTTGCAGACTTGACATTAAAAAGTGTAACTAAAAGACCAGTCAATCAGATTGCTAAAATGATGCATAGCACTTTTGTTTTTGATATTTAAAGGGTAATTGTGGCACTTTGAATGTGTTTTAAAGACCGAGAGATAAAGAAAGTATCTGAAGGTACATGAATGTGCATGATCGTGCCTGAAAGTCATGTGATTGCTGGATTGCAATCGCCGAGATTTAGAATAGTTTCTAGATGCATTGAATATTTCGAGGATAATTTCTGAGGTACCATTTTTTAGCAGTCACTTTATTTCTTAAATTTAAATACATTGATTTTGTTTTTATAAATAACATTTGGAGAAACTAGCTGGATAATACTAAGAGGTTGTACTTCTGGTTTTATATGACATGATTTCACCAATTAAACTGATTCAACCTCATCTGTGTGTTTTTAAAGCGTCTCAATTGTGACTGAACTACATACTGAAGGATCAAAATCTCTACATGCCCTTTATACAAATTAAAACACTTGTTGTGTGTTGACAAAGGAAAGAAGTGCATGAAATCCAGCTGATAAATCTACTGTTCTCGCGTCATTCATTCGTCACAACGATCAGCATCAGAACGTGTGATGAGACTGAATTTAGCACATTATTTACATTCTCCTTTCTTTCAAAAACCGATGTCACAGATGCAATCATGCATCAAACCCCAGAAAACAATCACTGCGCTCAATCTGATGGACACGGGTGAATCTCATGGACATGTACAGGTCACATTTAACCACAAGATCACAAGAAATATGTATATTTTGCTTAATATACATTACATTTTTTGACTTTCACCTCAACTTAAAAAATGTTTTGAGTGTTTTTGAATTGTAAAACATGAATGCATGACAGTAATTGTATTGATTTTCATTTATACTGATATTCTTTATGTATTTTTGAACGAATCATCAAAAATTACAAAATTACAAATACTTTGAGAAATTGACAAAAATGATGCAAAAACGTTAATGATCCTAAAATAGTCTATTTCTATAATAGTCCTTTTGTTTTTTAGGTGAAAAGCCAATGCAATGATATTTATTTATACTGATTATTACTTGTTTTTATTTTTTTTTATGATTAATTGCCTAAAATTTTTACTTTGAGCAATGGTGGTTAAAATTACAAATTCAAAAATATTCAAACAAATTTTCATAGCCGAATATTTTCTTATAATTTTGAAGTGTGACCCGTACATGTTTTCACGAGTCTCACCGATATATTGTTTCCATGCAATAGAGAGCCGTATAAGCTTACAAATATTTTCCAGCATGAACAAGATAATGTGTGTGGATAAATCACAATAAGGTCCGTACATACACTTATAATAAAAAGCACCAGGAATAAATATACAATTAGAAAAGATATTGGATTAGACATTTGGTCGACGATGTGGCTGAATCTATAGCATCTAACTTCATTGGTGGGTTTGGTTGATGGTTACTGTTGCCAGGTGACTGTTTGATTGACAGTTCAGGCAGATGCAATTTTCTCTTGCTGTTTATTCAGAATCTCCTGCAGTTCTGTATCTCCTCGACTCTTCTGATGGAGGGAGAAAAGCCAGATGAGAAGAGTTGTGTGGTGTTTAGCAGACATGTATCATTGTGTATGAAGTGCTTCTGACCTCTAGCTGTGCTTTCTGGACGGTGACCTGGCTGTAGACGCGAGATCCCTCATCTCCACACACGGTCTTCAGGTTCTCTTTATTCAGAGAGAAGAGCTGAGAGCCGGTCAGGATTCCCAGACGCTCCACCGTCCTGACAGACAGAGGCATTATTTCTCAACTTAATTATAAAACTTTTATAAAGATCTCATGAAATCAAACTGCTTCAATTAGCGAAAGCAAAGTAAAGCTGTCAAATGTGTCGTTGTGTTTTAGGCTGTGACAAACTAAAGGCTATTGGGTTAAAAAAGGAACAAACCTTTCAATATGTCCCGATGCAGCTTCTGATTTCAATGAGAAACGTTCCAATGAAAAAAGATGCACCTGATGCATCATGGGATCTTTTTTTTTGGTTATTCTAATTTGTTTATTTTAGTTTAAGTTTAAAAGCTTTAATGAGCTCTTAATAAATA
This sequence comes from Carassius auratus, assembly GCF_003368295.1. Taxonomy (NCBI): domain Eukaryota; kingdom Metazoa; phylum Chordata; class Actinopteri; order Cypriniformes; family Cyprinidae; genus Carassius; species Carassius auratus. The sequence goes on along the minus strand of NC_039292.1, from coordinate 2,522,592 downwards.
TACTTTTTTTTTTTTCATAGTTTAGAAGGCTTAAAGTGTTCTCAGGGGGAAAAAACATTTTTAGTTTAATGTTTCATTTTAGGATCAATGATTTTTTTTTTTAATAATAATGTTATTTTAGTAAATTTCTCTAGTTTCATATATATTTACATATATATATATATATATATATATATATATATATATATATATATATATATATATATATATATTTACATTTACATATTTACATTTACATATTTACATTTACATATTTACATTTACATATTTACATATATATTATTTCATATTTACATATATATATTATTTCATATATATATATATATATATTTCATTTGAGAATTATTTTTATTTAAATTCCTTTATTTTAAAAGGCTTTGAGCTCTCAGTATAAATACGATTTTATTTTATTTTTTTATATTTATTTCTCATAGTTAAGAAGCCTCAATGAATTCTAAGTAAAAAATATATATTTTATTTTATATAAAAATTATCAGAATTAAATTCTTTATATTCTAGAAAGATTGAGTTCTCAGTAAATACATTCTTTTTATTTGAATTTATCTTGGCTTCTTTTTTCAAAAGATCTCTTAATTTGAAATCATCTTTACTGAGTTCTCAGTAAAAAAAAAAAATTATATATATTATATTTATTCATAGTTTAGGATTGAGATTTCAGTAAATGTAAATATATACATATATTACATTAGGAGACTCAAGGAGTTCAGTGTAAAAGCTATAGACTTGACTCACGGTTTGGAGAAGCCCTTGGCATTGAGCCAGGCGCTGACCTCGGCCGGGTTGGAGTCAAAGGTCAGCGGGACAGCAGACTGACGCACCACTTTAAAGTTCCTCGCAGGCTGTTGAACCTTATTACCAGTGATCAACATGAGCAGCTCATCGTTCACTTTGTCCATCTGCTGAGAGTGACCTGAGAACAGTGATGGAGAAACACGTCAAATACACACTTTCAGAGGTTTCCTTCTGGTCACATTTGTCAAAACTCACCGTCTTTGTCACTGCCCAGTGAGCCGGAGGGCGACTGTCCTCGGTATGACTGCATGAGAGTGGCAGCAAAACAAAATCATGATGCATTAGTGTTTTTTAATGATCGAAAATGTCTTGTTTTTCTGCTGCTTTAGTGTGCAAATGTGTTTACCGGACTATAGGCTGTTCCTGGACTGTATGGCGGGTCGATTAAAGCATGAGGATCCTCAAGTTTCACCACATCCAGGATATTATAGGGCACATATCCCGCCTGTCCGCTCCGGTTCCTCAACTTCCACCACTGCTTATCATCCTCCAACACCTTAAAACACACAGTGGCTAGTTCCTTCTTTCATAACACAGCTTGTATTGCACTTAATTTTGCAAGGTGCTTTTTATCAAAGCATGTAATCTCATTGCTGTCTTTGAGATGTTAAACGTGATTTATTTATTTTTTTCATTCTTCATACCTCCAGAACTTCATCCTGAAGCACCGACAGCTCATTTGCATTTCGTGCCACAAAGTGGTAGCGGATCTTTGCATACTTGCGAGAAACAGGAGGCGTCGAGAAAGACCTGGAAAAATAAAACGTGAGCAGCCAAAAAATAAAGGATTTTAAGCTTTTTTTTCTACAGTTGAAACCCTCAAAGTTACTCAGATCTGACCACTCACTCACCCGTTTGAAGAGATCGATGACTGTGATCCAAAGAACTGACATGGAAAAGAGAGAAGAGATGAAATGCATTTAATACAAAGAAGAGATTTTCACACACAGGAGATCGTGACTCATCTCTCTCACCTCTTTCGGTCTGTATTCTGTCTTCACCGGTGCGCCGGCGCTCTCCGTCTCCCACGAGGACGACCGGAATAGTTCAACCGGAGGCTCCCAGCCGTTCCGGAACTTTGGGACATACAGAGGAGCGCACTGATCTTTCGGCCAATCAGCTCTAAGATACACAAAGACACGCCCAGAATTAAACAACATGGTAAAACATGCCATGACCGATGCTTATTAAGAGAATTTATCGATATCCTGTTTGTTTAAGAGAATTTTGGGATTCCCGAGAGGCAACGATCATCATCTGACACAGAGAAAGCAAGCAAGCATTGGCCGATTACGCAGCTCGATGTTTCACCACTAACACACACATCCACAGCGGCTGAATCATCACCTGGGCCGTGTCCAGCCGTCTCCCAGCAGCTCAAAGATGGTCATCTCTTTGGGAGTCAGGTGTCCTCTCAGGAAGTCCACTGTGTCTCGGGACAGGTGAGGAGAGATGACCACACGCGGCAGCTCAGGACTGCCACAACTGTGCAGTATCTGAATACACAGACAAAAGTGTTTTTGTAATCGAGAGCTGTGTACAAAGTGTACGCATTATCATTGGATGAGCCATTGCAAAATAACTGTTATACACCATTGCATTCTGTTATTATACCAAACAGGATGCTGATTATTAATATTATTATCACTTCTACTACTAATATATATTTCTTGGTGGAACAAATTATTGTGCTACTATCATTTACAAGGGCATTTTGTTGCCAGTGTTTATTTATTAACCTTTAACTTTACTATTAATTCCAAAAAGTTGTCTTTTAGTGGTGATATTAGCATTTTTTAGTCTGATGGTTGAACTCTATTCCTAAATTTCTGTTCAGTAATTAACCAATAGAGGTTTTGTTTTGTGCATGTGCATGTGCACGCGCTCAGTTCCTCACCAGTTCTAGAGGTCCAAACAGGAAGTGCACGAGCTCTGCAGCGCTGGGGTTCTGGATGTGTTTCTTCAGTTTGGCCTGTAGAGGGCGCACACACACCAACACTTCACTCACTCACGCTCTCATGAAGCATAGCAGAATTCATTTGTGTATTCTATTCAGAAAACAAGCCTTATGAACTAAAAACAACATTTTGAAACTTGCTCTTGCTTCGTTCAGCGTGTTGTAACGTTTGTTTCAAAAGTTTGAATTCGAGTGCACACGTACCTGATGATATTAAACCACAGCCGTTCTGCATGAGTTAAAGCATTGTGTATTTATATTTAAGGGCGTTTTCAGTTTAGAAAGCATCAAAAGAAAGTGAAACCCACCAGCAGATTGAAAGAGAGTTTCAGCTTCTGAAGACAGTCGATAAACTCGCCTTCTGATGGAGGTTTAGCTCGTAGCGTTAGCATTCCCTCTGAAACACACACGACAATCATGTTTGTTCAGCGAAGATATTTATTGTTTTCCCAAGTATAAATTAGCTAATAAGTGATTATATTGAGGGAATAAATGAAAGGTGTTTTAAATCAAATGCACATGTACCTGCAGGGCCTCTTTTCTTGTTTTTCTTGCGCTGGTTAAGTTGCGCAAAAGCCTCTGCCACTTTATGAAGACGTGCAACGAAGATCTCGATGTCGTCTAGAGCGCAGTTCAGGATTTGCTAAATGACAAACACAGAGTGAAAACGCACAGCCTGAGTTACAGCATTACACAATCTGATACACTCAATGCTGGAGTGTTTGTGTGTGTGTGTGTGTGTGTGTGTTTACAGATATCCAGTGTTATCCATGCACTCACCACGTCCTTCTCGATCCGCTGGGCCAGTTTCATATTGGACTCAGGGTCCTGCATCGACAATTCATCTGGGACAAATACACAGAGTGTTTAAGATCAATGCATTTATCGCAAACGAAAGTACATAAGTGTTTTGTGTCTGTGTGTTTGGCACCTTTCATGTCTGTAGCTGCTACGCGACCTTTGACCCCAGGGCCAGGACTCCTAGGCTCAGAGGCCGGGATGATGGTCTCCCGGTGGCGTTTCATCTTTTCTTGGTTCATTCTGATGGAGAAATGAGAAAGAGAGGATTCATGTGCTCCAGAACCTAATTAGCAGCCGAAGAATATGTAATTTCTAATTGTATGCCCAAAAAGATTACATTTTAAGCGCTTGTAATGTAAATCAATGACATTTTTATAAGAGTATAGCAGACTACTCATATAAAATGCTTATAAATATCAGTTGTCACTCTGTCTCTAGCATTTAAATGCTTAGTTCAATGATCAAAGCTTTTTTTAATTTTTTTGTTTATATGTGTAAAGCAATGCAATACAATGACAATTAAGAAAAGCACGTAGTGTTTGTGTAAAAAACAGGTTTTCAGCAAGGTTTTGGCCATATTGATAATTTAGAGGCCTTAGAAATGTGTGTATCAAATATGATACAGTAGGCTTTATGAGGTTAAACATCAGAGGAACCACTTAGCAATGGCCTCAAATGACCTAAACACCCTATCCTTTAATGATAGCTAATTTTGGCCAATTTATACGCTTTGTCTCTCCAGCACGTAATTTTCAGAGACAATCCCTTCAAGCATTGTGAAGAGCTCAGGTGGTGGAGAATGTGGGCACTAAACCAATGCTGAAATGTATAAAAATAGTTTGATCCAATTAAAAATGTACGTAATTCTCAATATTTTCGTATTTTATGTGAATTGCTTTGTTAGCTTAGCAACATGCTAACTCAAGCTATTGAAATCAATTGTGAACCACATCTCCTTCTCATTAGTCACAAAGCTGCATTGACTTTCAGTTAAGTTCAGTTAAGTTACCTAAGTAGAGAGCTTATGTGTGTGTGTGTGTGTGTGTGTGTGTGTGTATTTAGGAAGAAAATCACACCGGTTCCAAAACACAAGTGTGCATGTAACCAAAGCCCACTGTCGCATCCCTAAATAAATGAACAACTATAACACACAGCAGCCTTAAAGTACATGTGGCTTTACTATTTGCTGTTACGGATGTCTGTAGACACTTGGTTTCAGTCATTCTTGCTAGTAATTAGTTATTTAAAAACCACTCCAGTAGCATTTGTTGGTGTCTATGAGAGCTGGGACTCACTTTAGCGTCTGCGGTCGCATCTTCTTGCCGCGTGTGTTGTCTCCCAGAGCGCTATCAATGTCAGCGTGCACCATCTCGGCCTAAACACAACCACACACACAGATCCAGTGAAAGCAGCTCTCGATAGTGTTTATTCTGCAGGGGTGTAAAGGTCTAATTTTTGGAGGTCTCACCTCTACTTCGTCGCAGTAGAAGAAGTGAATGTCTGGTTTGTGTTGTTCTTTGTCCTGACAGACGAGCAGAAGGATGGAAGGATATCTGGTCTGGTTCAACAGCGTCTGACAGTGATGGACGGTGGCCAGAGGAAAGTTTTCAAGCTCTTCCTGAGATAAAGAAAGAAGAATTAGACTGGCTTTCAATATCACCTAACCCTAAAGTGCTTGTTAAAAAATAGACAAACAAAGATCAAAATGTAGTTCAAGTAAATGTATATTAAATGTGAAATTTTAAATGTAAAAAAAGAGATTAATCTAGTATATAAACATGAATTACATAAACAAACCAAACATAAATAGATTTACTTGGAAATGTTAATGTTTCTCAGAATTTAATTTAATTTAATTATTTATTTTTAAACTTTTTTTGAATGAATTTTAAAAAATAGATTAAAATTAAATAATTATAAAATTAAATGATTTCTGTAAATATGAAAAAAAATTCAATTCAAGTTTATTTGTATAGCGCTTTTTACAAAACATCGTTACAAAGCAACTTTACAGAAAATTATGTTTCTACAATATTTAGTAGTAGGTAGTAGTTTGTGCACATTTGACAGGATTTTAGAAAAAATAATAATAATAATACAAGACGTAGTCAGCTAGACGATGAACTATCAATATTATTAATTAAGTTATTATATGATTCAGTCACACACAAAAAAAAAAGACACTCATAACCTTTGACCCTGAAAACAATTATTAAGATCCCTAATGAGTTCAAAGATCTAGTAATGTTGCCATTTATGGTCACAAATTAACAGAGTAATGGCAGCACGATCACAATCGATTCACACGGACGAAACGTTCCCTTTCCAGTTATTCCAGATCAGATCAGATTTCACGTGGATATAGGGTTAGAGGAGGCTTTGTTAAATGAACAGGTGTGGAACATGCTAAAGTCTTCAATCGGTTCTCATTTCAATGACCTCAAGCAGGTTTATTTAACTCAACATTTAAGATGCAAACTAGTGCGGTTGCGGTTGTAACGCCCATAAATTAATATAGTGCGTGTAAATGTAACTTTATTAAAGACTCAAATACATGACTGACAACTGTGTGAACGTGGCCAATGATGAATGATTACTAAGACAAAAAATATTTTCTTTGCCATAACAAATACCAATGAATCATTCACAAAAGGACAAGGAGCATGGATTAAGAAAGTAAATAATGTCAATTTAGAACTAATATTGACTTTACAAAGGCTATAATGCACACAGGGAAAGATCCTGCTCACCTTGGTTTCGGAGTCCAGGAGTTTGATGGATTTTTCCGTCACCTGCAGAAGCATTTCCTGTGTCCAGATTTTGTCTTTGGAGTCCAGTAGCTTCAGCTTCTTGATTGCATCGTCTACTGTAGCAATGGACTCCGATTTATCCATGATGAACGTAGACAGGTGCTGCAAACACAAAGGAAAGGAAAATGGAAATTTTGTGACCTTTTTAAGCATGCATATAACTGCATATAATATGTGCAAAACTTGATCAGTTGTTCAATATTCTCTATACAGTAAATGTCTTACAGTTCACTATATACAAAAAGAAAAAAAACAAGAAAAAATTTGTGCATTTAGACTATTATTTGTAAACACAATGTGTGTGTTTCTGTGCTTCTGTGCTGACTACAAAAACTAAACAAATTTGAGTTTCTCTCCATTTAATTCCATTGCATTCTAGGAGAAATGGCTTAGATATTGTCCCTATGGTCAAAATAAAACTTTCTCTTTCTGAAAGTCATTGGGTGTTGCTCTTAAAGGAACTGATTGTCAGTAATGTTAGCACACTCCTCCTTATAATACTTTAATATCCATTTCAGCACTTTAACCACACCCCTGTGTGTGTGTGTGTGTGTGTGTGTGTGTGTGTGTGTGTGTGTGTGTTTGTTGGTTGGTAGGTGTACGTTTACATGTCAGAGTCCTATATGACAAAAATGTTCCCATCAAAAAGAACAAATTATTCAAAGCATCATGCTCGATTCATAAGCAGATTAAGACTTGTCACCAGTTATGTTAGGGAAGGAGATCTCAGAATGGCTTCAACAGGATGTAATTAACCAACGTTCAACTGCACAAAGAGAAAGTTTAACTTTGCTTGTGCTGGGATGGGTGTCCATGTTTGCACACATACAGTGCAGTCCGTTTGCGAGAGAGTAGGTCAGTGGTTTCAGATCATTGGTCTGAGGTGATGGATCAAAACACACCATTATAAACAATAGATACAAGGTTCTTTAGTGGGTTTTAGGTTTAGCAGAGAAACTTGTTTTTATTAAGAACCACCCAAACTCCCTGGTAACGTCCAAAAAAACCCTAGAAACCACCTAGAATTGCCCTTAAACCACCCTAACACCCTGATAAAAACCTAACAATGCCTTAAAACCACTCAAAAACCCTAGCAACTACTCAGACTTGCCCTAAAACCACCCAAACACCACACCAATGCCCTTAAACAACCAAAACACCCTTGCAAACCCATAGCAATGCCCTAAAGTGGGGCAGTCTAATGGCACAGCGCTCTGTTCCACCCTTAATTCCACGACTGAGGAGAGACCCCTTGGGCAAGGCACTGAACCCTCAACTGCTCCCCGGGCACGGCAGCAATATGGCTGCCCACTGCTGATGGGTTAAATAAAGAGCACAAATTCAGAATATGGGTCACCATACCTGGTCACACATCACTTCACTCAATCACTACACTAAAACTACTCAGACACCCTAACAACTACTCAGACTTGCCCTAAAACCACCCAAACACCCTAAAAAACACCTAGTATTGCCCTTAAACCACTCAAACACCCTATAAAACACCTAATTTTGCCCTAAAACCAACCAAGCACCCTAAAAACACCCAAATGTTGCCCTAAAACCACCAAAACACCATAAAAAACACCTAATGTTGCCCTAAAACCACTCAAATACCCTAGAAAACACATAGTATTGCCCTAAAACCACTCAAACACCCTAGAATCTACTCAGACTTGCCCTAAAACCACCCAAACACCCTAAAAAACACCTAATGTTGCCCTAAAACCACCCAAACACCCTAAAAACACCTAATGTTGCCCTAAAACCACCCAAACAGCCTAAAAACTACTCAGACTTGCCCTAAAACCACCCAAACACCCTAAAAAACACCTAATGTTGCCCTAAAACCACCCAAACACCCTAAAAACACCTAATGTTGCCCTAAAACCACCCAAACAGCCTAAAAACTACTCAGACTTGCCCTAAAACCACCCAAACACCCTAAAAAACACCTAATGTTGCCCTAAAACCACCCAAACACCCTAAAAACACCTAATGTTGCCCAAAACCACCCAAACAGCCTAAAAACTACTCAGACTTGCCCTAAAACCACCCAAACACCCTAAAAAACACCTAATGTTGCCCTAAAACCACCCAAACACCCTAAAAAAACACCTAGTATTGCTCTAAAACCACTCAAACACTCTAGAAAACACCTAGTATTGCCCTAAAACCACTCAAACACCCTAAAAACTACTCAGACTTGCCCTAAAACCACTCAAACACCCTCAAATCTACTCAGACTTGCCCTAAAACCACCCAAACACCCTAAAAAACACCTAATGTTGCCCTAAAACCACCCCAAAACCCTAGAAAACGCTTTGAATTGCCCTTAATCCCTTCAAACACCCTAGCAACCACCTCAAATTGACCTAACTTTATCCGTGTGTGAGAGCGAGAAAAGGAGATAAGAGAGACGATATAGTCTTTACAATGAGCGAAGGGTGAAAGTGTGGAAACATAGACCGAGCAAAATTATGCATTCAGAGCAGAACAAAGTTCAACAGAACGTCTCAAATCAGGCCTGGATCAAAGTGTAGTTTTATTAGCACAGTGATAACGTACTTGTGCATGGCTATTTTGCTCGTTCTGCTGGGTTCTTTTAGGTTGTGTTAGATAAAATGCATTGCTGCATTTCGCAAATCAAATTTGAGGACTGTGACTATCCATTGTATAATTTCATTGTAATTTCCATTGTAAGATTTCAGAACACAGATTGCTTAATCAGTTCAGATGGAGGTTAACTCTGCCCTGACAAATCTCTGCAGTTATCAAGTGACCTGCCTGTTTTTTTTTACAATATCAAATCATCGTGTTAAATATTAAACCGAACACTGTGGTGAGGTTCAGCTAATCAATAATCTTAGAGAGAATTAAGAAACAGAATCGAAAGGCTCAAGTCTCGCTCACCTGTACGTGATATTGCGACGTCTCTTGCATGATGACGTTCGAGTTTGAGTACTTCTTTCGTTGCTCTGAAAGAAATCGAGAAACAAACACGGATTTTTTTTAGATAGATTCATGCAATGGATATAAATACTCAAGTTGAGGATTCACACAGAACACAAACTAACCTGAATAGTGCCACATTTTGGCATAAGAGGACCGTCTAGAGACGTTTAGAGACGTTTCATGTGCACGAACAGAGAAACTGATAAAACACCAGTCAACCTTTGCATTATGAACATGACACATCAATGCAGTTAGCGATACAATGCTTGTTCGCTGTTTATCAACAAAACAAGATTTATTTATCTTTAAAAACCTTTGACTCTTAACAAGGGGGAAAAAAAATCTCATTCCTACCTTTCAAATCAATTAATTAACTTCCTGTCTACAAATGTGCATTAAATATCTCCATTGTTTCACTTGCGTAAAAAATTGTTGCCTTCCGCTAGTAATGCTACGAACTGATAGACTTATGGACAGGCTGGGAATCGTGTTTCACCTGCCTCTTTTATTCGAGGTCAAAGGTCAAACTGTGTAATACATATACCCCCCTCCCCCCATACCCGACTTCAATATCACATCGTTGTTTGTTTTACAGCAGTCCTATAAATCAGCTCAGCATTGCGTCTTTTACAAAACACTCGACAAACAAGGTGACCTTTTTTTTTCAGGATCCTTTGAATAGAAAGTTCAAAAGAACAGTAATTATTTGAGAGAGATTTTTTTGTAGTTGTATTGTAAATGTCTTTAATTTCACATTTAAGTACACTAAACTGAAACTGAATTGAGAGATCGTGATAGCAGGAGAGGGGTCATCGTCCTGTGTGGATCTCTGGGGTTAAGTGACCAGAGCTAATCATTACCTCTCAATATCAGCTGCTTTACGGGATCACATTTCAGAGCTACATTCTTTCACACCCCTCCTCCCTTTATCTCTTCTTCACACTCTTTTCTCTCCTCCTGCTGGATGGAGAGAGTCTTTGGAGCACACCGTCTTTGTGAAAGTCGAGCTGCGTGCATGAGTTATTCATGTCTGACATTTACTCCAAACGCTTCGCAGCTTGTCGACAGCTCGCAACGAGGGAGATTTAGACATCGCACGGGACCAACTCCAGCCTCTCACAATTCTGGGTTGACTATAATTGTCAAGCCAATTCAGCTATATGAAAAATTACCATCTAAGCATTAAAATTAATGATTTTCTCCAGGTAATTCATAGTAAAAAAAATTTTTTTTTTTTTTCCTTTTTTGAATTTTTGTCATGTTTTCCAATAAAATAAAAAAAATCTAAACATTCTTAAAAATCAAGATAATTTGACTTCAAATGCAAAAGAGCGTTGAGTATATCTGCCAATAAGGTCAGAATAATAACCCTAACTGAAAGGGCTTTAAGCATGAGGTCTTGTACTTTTGATAATATAAATTCTCGTTTTCTGAAACATTGTTGCCTCTCAAGTTAATGTGCCTTGATTTTAAGAATATTTAAATGTTTCACTGGAAATTTAATCAAGTTTAATTTTCTGGCACACATTCATTAGTTTTCCATGGAAAACTAAAATACTGAGTAGACACCAGATTTCTGTTTTTTTTTCTCAGTGTTGTTGTTTCCTGTAGATTTTAGGTCTGACTGAATGTATGGCATAAGCACATTTCTTCTCCTCACAATACTTTCCAACTTCAGTCTGCAACCTGATGCCACTTTACAGCACATAAACGTCAGTTTAAATAAGAATAAAAGATGGCCTTCGGTAGAAAATCTCTCGGCTGGAAAACTTTGACCCTCAAACACAAGCATATTTGCACACACACACACACACACACACACACACACACACACACACACACACACCGTCAGGCAAGCGCTGTCCTAACGTGACTACTGAAGGTCCAGTAACACAATCTCTCTCACCTCTGCATGTCTCTCACCTGTCTCTATTTCACAACATGCACAGCTGTCTTTCTCTGTTTGACTTTCTTTCTTCTTTGGAACACAAAAGACGTTCTGAAGAACTTAAATTTTATGCATAGACAAAATTAAACTCAGAGACATTTCAAAAATATATTAGTTTATTCTACAATTTTTTTTTTGGGGGGGGGGTGAAAGTCATGAAGGTCAATAAAAGATGAGAATTTATATTTTTTCATATTTTGTGAACTTTCTTTGACAGAAGTTTGAAGCACTAATTTGTTTTATATTACTGTTCAAAATGTAGGGGTCTTTTTCCCCTTCATTTTCATTGCAATAATTATTGCAATTACTGTTTAAAACTCCAATAAAAATTAAATTAAATTAAATTAAATTAAAATGGGGTCAGTAAGTTAAATAAAAAAAATTTAAACAAGTCTCTTTATTTACAAATTTTGCATTTATTTAAAAGATTTATTTTAGTGATGTGCATCTGTATTTTCAGCATCATTACTTCAGTGTCACATGATCTTCAGAAATCATTCTGATATGACAATTCCCTGCTTAAGAAACATTTATTATCATTATAAATAACCAGTTGTCAAATAAAAACAGTTTTCACCTTTTCCTGATGGTCCCAGTTGACATTTTTTAATAGTAAAAAATTATTTTCCATATCACAGAGATAAAATAGGTTGCAAATATCATCTCAAAAGCCGTAACAATCCAAATAAACTGTTGCCCTCAAGACAAAACCTGTCTCAATCCCCTCTGTAGACACAAGCATCGCCTGTCGTGATGCTGCCATGCCAAACAGCTAGAGTGTCCCATCTGGAAACAATTCAGGGAATGCCATCTGTTACACATGCATGGGCCACCACAAGCACAAACACACACAGCATCCTCTGTGCTCACAGTTTCAAAGCACCATTCTCACTTGCAGATTCAACGGTTTACATATTAAACCACAAGGGTGTCGCATTATTATGCGGTTGCTTGGGTGCTTTGGAAAATAATTTAGGCAGTATGGAAATTTTTGTCGTATGGGGTGAGTGAAATCTAGCCATCACCAGCACAGATCCTGAGCAATCAGAGAATCCAGTAGAAAGGAAAATGCGGAGAAGTTAAAAGTAAATGAGAAAAGAAGCAGAAGGCTATGGAAGCCCTTTTCTGCCAAAGGATAAAAAATAACAAATTTGATTTTGACTTTTTTTTTTTTTTATCTTGCAATTCTAAGAAGAAAGTCAGAATAGTGAGATATAAACTCAAAATTCGAAATTTTTCTCACAATTCTGAGTTTGCATCTCACAATTGAAAGTTTACATCTCAAAATTCGCACTTTACACTCTTAAAAAAAAAAGGTGCTTTACAGGTTCTTCACAGTGATAGAAGAACCATTACTGGTTCCACAAAGAACTACTCAGTCAAAGGTTCTTTAAAGAAACCATTTCTTTCATACCTTCTCATAATCTGAAGAACATTCTTTCGCAAACAAAGAACCTTTAGTGCAACAGAAAGGTTCTTGAGATGTTAAAGGTTCTTTATGGAACCATTTAGACAAAAAGTTTCTTCTATGACATCGTGAAGCACCTTTATTTTTTAGAGTGTACGCATTTTAAATTTACACAATTCTGAGTTTACATCTCGCAATTCTAAATTTAAATCATTCCATTCTAAATTTACACTTCGCAATCGTAAGTTTACATCTCATCTTTAAATTTACATCTCCTAATTCTAAGCTTACATCTCGCAATTTTACATTTATATCTAGAAATTCAAAATTAAACAAATTGCAATTCTATTTTCTTTGTTTCGACCACAGAACAAAAAAAAAAAAAAAGGAAACTACTTTTTTTTAAATCTCACAATTCCAGCTGTTCTTCTGATCTCCTATTTGTGAATTAACATTGTAAAAAAAAAGTTTAAATTCTGTGATATAAGTCAGAATTACAAACCTGATTCCAAAAAAGTTGGGACTCTGTACAAACTGTGAGTAAAAGGAATGCAATAATTTACAAATCTCATAAACGTATATTTTATTCACAATAGAATACAGATAACATATCAGATGTTGAAAGTGAGAGATTTAGAAATGTCATGCCAAATATTGGCTCATTTTGGATTTCATGAGAGCTACACATTCCTAAAATGTTGGGAGAGATGAGCAACTAGAAGCCTGTATTAGACAAGAATGGGACAACGTTCCTATTCCTAAACTTGAGACACTTGTCTCCTCAGTCCCCAGACGTTTGCAGACTGTTATAAAAGAAGAGGGGATGCCACACAGTGGTAAACATAGCCTTGTCCCAACTTTTTTGAGATGTGTTGATGCCATGAAATTTAAAATCAATTTATTTTTCTCTTAAAATGATAAATTTTCTCAGTTTAAACATTTGATTTGTCATCTATGTTGTATTCTGAATCAAATATTGAAATTTGAAACTTCCTCATCATTGCATTCTGTTTTTATTCAAAATTTGTACAGTGTCCTAACTTTTTTGGAATCAGGTTTTTTTTAAAGGGTCATGAACTGAGAAATCTAAACTCCCTTGAACTTTTGACATATAACAGGTCATTGAACTATAAAAACATCCTGTACGTTTCAGAAAACTTTTTTGTTGGTCTAAAAACGGCTTATGTTGAAGCCAATCTGCCAAAACGACAGCTCGTGGAATTTTACACTTTATGACGTAATATTGTGGTTAAAGCCCGCCTCTGCAGGAGAAGATCAATCCCTGCTTCGACATCACTGTCTGTTTAGCTCCACCCACCGATTTGTGCATGTAGTGTAAATAATGAGAGGCAAACGCAGGTCTACGCAGAAACTAAATGATAAAGATGCTCTGAAGACAACAAGTCTGAATATATTGGATCAACAGTAATCTCGCAATACACGAGTAGTGTGAGTAACTTTTTATTACATGATCACTATTGCTTTGCTATTACAGATTATTTAATTTGTACTGAGTATTTATGTGTTTTTTAACCTAAATCACAGCAGCATTCATCTGTGAAGACACAACTGTTAACCAATCATAGCAGTAAGCATTTACTTCCAATTTACATTACTGTTTACAGTCCTGCAGTTGTAATGCTATCCTGAGCCAGTCAATCAGACGATGTCTTTCACTCATATATCTGTGAGCGTGTGTTAAGTGCATGGGGTTTGAAGCGTTCCAGATCATTTGCATGGACCCTTTGTGAACATGATGCTGCTCATTGATTTTTTATTTTTTGCATGAACTGGTTCGCAGAGGGCTGATGGGAAGTGAGGTTTAAACCGAGTCCACGACACAATAAAACCAAACCACAAGAACAGATTTTAAGGCACGGCTCAGTGGTTAAGAGCAAACAGAAATGCGAAACTTTGCAAGAGCATCAGGTTTGACTCTGCATGTGTGCATTTGTGTTCCCTTGGCAGGACTGTGTACCGTCCCATGGGTCATTGCCAGAGTGCAGAACATAAAAACATAAAAACATGCTGTGTCTGTGATGTAAGACACAAAAACACACGGGTGAGTTGCACAAAGCCTATAAAGAACATGCCCTGGTCATATTTCATTTCATATTTCGATCTCTAAAAACACAAGAAATTATCATTTGCATAAAGAAAATAAGCATAAATTTGACATTTATGCTCCTTTTTTTATCAATGCGAAATATTTTTATTATCATTACTGTAATGCAAAAATATAATTTATAATAATTTATGCAAATTTGCATTATTTACCCTATATTATTTATTCATTCTGATGATTTCTATTAATTTATTACCCCATATGGGGGAAAAACGCTCAAATCATCTTGATATAATTAACATTTAACTTTACAATCCTACTAAAATCATGAGAATTAAGACTGCATGGCAGTAATGAGAATGTTATTGCTTTTTGATAATGAAAATTTGGTTAAATGTATAAAATATTATAAAATTTTTACATTGAAATACAAAATTTGGTTTTTAATGCAAAACATTTCTACTCTCAATATTGTAATGCAAAAATAATGATATATTATTTAATCTGCATATTTTATTTGTTTATTCTGATGCTTTTATTATAAAAAAATAACAATACCCCATGTGGAAAAAAAAATCTAAAATTCCATGTAACTAAATTATTTGAGAATCTGACTTGAGAATCCTATGGCAATTATGAGAATTATTAAAAAATAAAAACATCCAATTGTATTCCAGTAATGAGATTTTGAACACTTGGTTGCAAATGTGCTTATGTCGTGGGAAACTGTAAAATCGTAAAAAACAGGCTTTGTTTTATTTACGCAAATTACAACATTGTATTATTTTCTCATGAATTTTCGGGTGAAATATAAACTGGACATGTTTTCTTGAGATTCTAGCTGTACAGTACGTGTAAACACCCTTCCCAAACCCATCAGTCAACCGGCAAAACACTGTCCTCGTTTCTCTCTCAACCTCATTACTATAAACCATCAACCAAAGCCCCTTTAAGTGTTTGAGCTTCTGGGAAACACGAAATGATTCAGAGATTCAGAGCAGGAAGGTTCTCTCTATCTCAATCTTCTGCATGTTGCTCTTTCTTACTTTCATTCTTGTTTTCTCAAGAGCCTCTTTTATGTACATGTCAGACCGGGTTGAGCACACGCCCCCTTTTTCCAGACACACCCAGCTGGGCACAGAGGAAGACTGTGTGTGTGTTTAGGATGAGATGCACACCCTCGGAGACACACACCTAGTTGTTATGACGACAGGCGTGTGATAAACATCACGCTCCATGCATTTATTTAAAGCTGGCGTTATTCACATTCAGCACTCATGTCTCCACGATTCACAGTAAGAGAGTTCGTTCATGACTATATAAGCATGCACTAAAAAATAAAGGTCCTTTTACATCGATGGTTCCATGAAGAACCTTTAACATCCATAGATCTGAGCAGCTAGAGTAAATGGTAATAAGTGATTTCTCTGTCCCTCATCACCTCGGTCTGAAATATCCTGGCACGCTCAATTTGTTAGGGAAATGTCTGATTGTTATGGTTTAGGCTGAATCGCAGTGAGGTCTGTGAGTGTGTGTGATGCTCATGCAAATGTCCTACTGTACGAGCAGCGCATTTACATATCGTACAGTGACATACTGACTGTCAGTTCAAAGGAAACAGGAAACAGGATGTGATGTCATAGGAGGGAAGAGCCATAAAAAAT
This sequence comes from Carassius auratus, assembly GCF_003368295.1. NCBI lineage: Eukaryota > Metazoa > Chordata > Actinopteri > Cypriniformes > Cyprinidae > Carassius > Carassius auratus. Next base: position 2,506,171 of record NC_039292.1, on the reverse strand, counting down.
ACACACAATGAACTAAATCCTATACACAACTACATCACAGGTAAACAACGAGCCTTATTCGTGAAAAAACAAGCTGAGTGAATCTGTGCAAATCATTCATGAAACTTTTCTTGTGTGAAATGTTACACTCATTTCAGTTGAAAAAAATGTAATAAAAACAAGCATTTTATTTGTTTCTTAAAGGCCCATTACATTTGCTTTTAACATAGCAATTTAATAAAGTATATAAAACATGTTAAAAGTGCATGCTATTTAATTTTATATATGTAAATTAAAATAAAATAATGTATTTATTTAAAAAAAAAATGTATTTATTTTAATTATTCAAAGTATAATATTTAATTGCATTTTTATTTAAAAATAAATATTTATGTTTTCCATATATTCGTTTTAGCACATAACTTCTCTCCCTAGCATCTTAATAAAGTGTGTATAACATGTTAAAGGTGCTTTTACCTATTTTATTTCATATTAAAAGATGCAAACAAATCATTTAATTTATTCTACTTAAAATACAATTATTTTATTAAATCTGAAGTAAAAAAAAAATATTTAAAAATGAGTATGTTTGTTTAATAAGGCTAATTATATTTGTTTTAGCAGATAGTTTCTATATTTTAGCTATTTTTAACATGACGTGTACAAAACATTTTAAATGTGATTTTAGCTATTTATTTAATATATATATATATATATATATTCTATATATATAAAGTGCAATATATATACATATAAAGTGCAACTTGTATTGAAAGTAAAGTTTTGTTTGTTTGTTTATGGACAAAGCAAAAAGGAAGAAATTGCTCCCAGCTCCTTTAATTTACAAATAAATGTGATGTTTACTCACCGAACAGGGTTTTGGCACTGATCTTGCTGTCCGATCTGGCCACCCCACTGCAAAGAAGAGCAAAGGAGGATGAGGAGGGTGGAGGACGATGTCTGCTCTTCATTATTTTAGTCTTTAGTAAACGGTACACTCTCAGTCTAATGTGAACACTGGACAAAGACTGATTAGAAAGATCTACAGGTCGTGAGAGCATTTGGGAGTGAGGAAAGAAGGTATGAGAGAGAGAGAGAGAGAGAGAGAGAGAGAGGTTGTGTCCAACAGGGCAAGAAAGGCAAACATTCCCAAACAGTGCTGCTCTGTTAACTGTAACACACACACAATCTCACAAAAAAAATCACTAACTACGGGATGTTTGGTTAGGTGTGAAGGTTCTAAAAAACATTAGTAAAAGCTGCACTCTTTTACATGCATATAATTCCAGAAACATGCTATAAGAAAGTGAATAAATGCATTGAGCTACTGCACTGTAAGCACACTGTCCTCTTATGTTTCGTGGTACAACTCTCTACAAAGGTAATTATACTTTCAAATATTCTCAAAAATGAAAATCAGGCCATTATCCAAAATTAACATTCTATCACATGTTCATCAATGGATCCTCTGCAGTGAATGGGTGCCCGTCAGAATGAGAGTACAAACAGCTGATTAAAAACATCACAATAATCCACAGCACTCCAGTCCAGCAGTTAATGTGTTTGTAAGTTTGTTATTACAGTGTTTTCACTACAAAACCATCACAAAAATAAAGTCCGTCTTCTGTTGTTGTCTCGCATTAAAATCCACAAAACGTTTTTTGTTTTGGTCTGTTTTTCCCCGTAAACAGTGTGTGATCTGTGCATATTTCCTCTCCTGATTCAGACGAGATAACTTCTTCACTGTAGAAAGCCATATTATGGATAGAGCTGGAAGCGATGGTTTGAAGTAAAAACACACAGCTTTTCACTTGAAGACATTAACTGATCGACTGGAGTTGTGTTTTTGGACTCTCAATTCTCACGGCACCCATACACTGCAGAGGATCATTGATTAGCAAGTGATTGCAATGCTACATTTCTCCCAAATCTGATAAAGAAGCTAATACTCATACTGCATCTTTGATGGAACGAGGTTGAGCAACATTTTTCAGCCAATTTTCATTTTTGTGAGATGCTTTTCAAAATGGTGTACTCACATTATGCATATTATACTGCATTATGAACTTATTATGAAAATGTTGAGCTTGCATGTTTAAAAGCGACCAAGTTCAACTGTGTATAAGAGTATGACTCAGATCTGAGACTTACTTGGTGGGATTTGTTGGGGTCCCCAAAGCATTCATGTTCTACGACATCCACCTGCAACAAAGAGACAGACAGAATACATCAACACTACACTCCACCGCAGGAACTGAAACACAGCACAGCATTTATGCACTGTAATATCTCCCTAAACTTCCCACAGGGTGTGTCTGAACACTGAATTCAGCAGTAATGCACTAATGACTCTTTAACCGCCTCTTTAATTGGTCATTAATCTCTCGCTAAACACTGTGCTATTTGGTTTTCCACGCCTCCACCCTTCTCTCTTTCAAAGGCCTTTCCATTGTTTCTTTTTCTTGCTCTTTCCTGGCCGCTGTGAATAATTCATCTCTGTGTGACTCTTGAGGCATACGATTCCTTTAAAGAACTGTAAAAGCTTTTAACAGAGCGTGAACTGACTGTCTGCAATCTGCTCAGCCCTGAATAAACAATATGCATTATTTTATTATTCAAACAGTCAAATTTCAGTTCAAAAAAAGATTTTCTAATCACTCAATGTCTATTAAAGTAACATTAAACTTTTCACAGTTTGAGAACAGCGCTATTTAAGCGTTAGCATAATGTTTATCCACATTTTACAGTTTTAAAATGCATCATGCCATCCACATTGTTTGATTTATTAAAAACTAAAAACTGATACATTTAGGAATTATTAGTCATTTTTATAGGGGGAAAAAAATCAGTTCAAATTATGTTTTCTCATTTCATTGTGAGAACTTGCATTAAATACTAACATCAAAATGATGTTCAATAACCATTTTGGGAACATTTAAAAACATATACACAGCATTAACCCAAAGTTTTCTTAATAGCAGTAGAACATTATTTAAACATCAGCATAACATTTATCAGGGATTATTAATCATTTTTTTGTGAGTGGGAAAAAAACTTAGTTTTCTCAAATAATATCTGTTTGCAACAAATACTAATAAGGATGTTTCATTAACATATGAGGAACATTTAAAAACATTTACAGTAGCACAACATTTTCTAATCACTCCATGTTGATTATAGTAATATTAAACCTCACCGTTGTCATAATTTGAGAATAACATTATTTAAACTTTACCATAACATTTATCATTATTTTACATCAGCTTCATACCGTCAGAATTTAGAGTTGGAACAACCAAAACTACTGCTTCGAAATAATGCCATCCACACAAAATTCAGAAAATAAATTATTTGAGAAAATCTTTAGCAGTTAAAACACTTTTTCATTTCATTCTGAAAACTTGCATTAAACTAACATTGAACGGACATTCCATGAACACTTTAGGAACAGTTAAAACACATGCACAACGTTGACACAACGTTAGCCCAACGTTTCGGAACATTTCCTGTTACACAGACAGTCTTTGTGAGTGGTATATCTCTGTCTGAGTTTATGAAGTGTATCAGATGCCTCAGTTTACCACGGTACCGGGGTGTGATGAACCACAGTGTTGTTTTGCTTGTACAGCACATGCTCTTCTGTCCGCTGTCCTGTAAAGATGCAGGAGCAGACAACAGCAGGCTGGCAGCCCAGCCTGAAACAAGACCTGCCTTTCCTCAGGGACGCGGACATTTTTCTGACGCTTAATTAATTACACAAAAATAAACTCCCCGGCTCGGCAATTAACTGATGCGACGGCATGTGTGTTTCTGGATCAGCGGAGAACCTCTGTGTGTGTGTGTGTGTGTGTGTGAGAGAGAGAGAGAGAGTTTATACTTGCTAATAAAACAATATGCATGCATGTAGAATGTAAAAAACATTATTTGTGTACTTTATTTGCATGTTAGTGGCAGCTGATGTTCAATAATCTGAAATACTTGTATGAGGGATGCCTATATAAATAAATCTATATTTCTTATGTATATAATTAGGCTTTTATACACCCTAAACAAAAGGTCAGAGGCCCTGAAAAGTCATTGTATAATTAACACAATGATCTCAATAAATGATAAACATAATGATCAGCTGTGGATGTGGACTATAGACTAAACACGGACATGATATGAAAGACACGTACAGTATGGCCGTCATAGCAGTATAACCATAAAATATTAAAGTCACTTCCAGAATGAGGTGAGGATCAACATAAAAGGACTTTGTACTCGTGTTTGTGATGTTCACCTCGAGGAAGGAGTGTCAGAGGTACAGGAGACCGTCCGACTGATGCCAAGGGCTCAAATCACTGAATGAAAGTTTATTGCTACAGCATGCAGTAAGGATGATGTGTCAGATAAGCTGAATGCATGTCACACCTAAACGACCTTCTACATTTGACAAAATGTGCAGTATATAACCAGAGCACACTTTCTAAGGTTATGTATCCCACAATGCAATGCGCTCAACCTTCCTTTTCCAGTGCAATGAATAAATCAAAAGCAAAATCTACTGCAACTTTCAACATAAACTCCCTGACTCTATTAATTATACTAACAAAAAGATGTCTTAAAAATTATATTAAAATGCAAAAAATATATTTATGTGTGTTACACAATGACTTTATTTACTAATTTATTTTACACTTGCTGAAAAAAACATTTAATGAGGACATGTGGCAAATGCAACCTGTTTGTTATGTTTACTGTGGCATACATACTGTTTTATATACATTTAATTGTATGTAATTAAGCATGTATGAAACACCTATTTAGTGTTTTTATTTTTAAAAAGTTATTACTGATTAGTGTTCCTTTTGATTTGGTTTACTAAATTGAATATTTCCTATTTTAATAAGATAAAACAGAAGTTTCTTTAATCCTTTATTTAAGTTTAAACAAATGCGTAAACTTGCTGCGGAAAGTTAGTTTAACTTAAAATGTTGTTACTGAACAAACCGCCTAACTTTCATTTCAAAATAACACCGCATTCTTTGCAGTCTAGGGTTCGAGTTAGTCTGTAGTAAATAGTTTTATACGGTATAAAAATATAAAAGTCTATGGTATGCCCTTATTTAGATGCCTAGTCAAACGTGTGTGTGTGTGTGTGTGTGTGTGTAAATGGGTTTGTGAGACAGATTGCAACGCTTTGGTTTTATTGCATGCCTCTCAATTACATAGCTGTGCATCCAGAACATGTAATCTGTGGTGTATCTCTTATCACAGTGTTTTATTCATTGGCCTTAATCTGGATGATATCCGGTATCACTGAGACTGTTTGGAGAAAACAACCCTTAAAAAGTAACATGAACTGTATAGTCCATCAAAATAATCATAAGATCTGTTATGTTCACATCAAACATTTAACATGAGTAATAACATGAGATGTGTTTCAGTAAAGCTCTACACATTTTAGCTTCACTTTTCAATGCTTTAGTTCCTAGTTAAAACCAAATTAAATTGTTTCTACATAATGAACTGCAGGGAAATGTCAAGCTTGCTGTGAAATCGATGGTAATACTACCATTTGGTCGATATGCAGAGATGTCTGTGTTCTCACTGTTGTCCACATGAGAAAGACACATGAGAAATAAACTTTGATTTACTTTCATTCATCTTGTGTCAATAAATGTCAGCTACTGTTGATTGTTGCTTTACAATTGAAAGCAATCTGTCCATTACCCATCCATTCAGCTCAAAGAGAAAAAACTAGATAAACACACACTACAACAGACCATTTCAGCCAGACAATACACCGTCCGCTTTGACCAATCAGAGACTTACATATAAAACTATATATAACAGGCCATATAGAGCCACGCAAGATCTGTGGGACACTGAGTCCCTGTGTGATGACCCGAAAGCTGTTAAATCAGTGAAATCCTGAACCTTAAGCAAAGTGAAAAACAAAGGCTGTTATGAAAGCTCTGCACATAAGCATTTGACTATGTAAAGTTTTATCAGTACCATACAGTACAAACACAAAGCGCTGATAGCACGGAAGAGTTGCACACTTACATCCATCGACCAGAATAGCTTGTTATTCAATGAGAACTGTATGAACCCGGCCAACAAATAGATGATCTGAGAGCGTTTTGAGAACATTCCCATTAGGATAAGAAAATGTTTTTAAACATTTAAAACATCCATTTTTTTCTGTATCAAGACGTTCCTTCTAACATTATACAGTAGGAACATTCTATTGTATCATTTGAGAATGTTACATTTGAATCTTCAAACATTCCATGTCATCATTTTGAAAACATCATGAGAATGTTACATTAGAATGTTTGAAACGCTCATTTTTGGGCTTTTAAGAATGTTTCCTCACAACATTGTGAACATGTATCAAATATTAATAATTTTATAACATTCCATTTTTAATATTTTTACATTCACATCACTTTTAAAACTTTTTTTTTTTTTTTAGTTTTCAATAAGATTATTTTTTACAAGATAAAATAATTTCAGTATGTCTACATAAAGTTTTATTTCTAAGTAAAAAAGTGTTTCTACAACTGTTTGTTCCCGAGTAATATAAGAAACTGCTTTTCACACTGATTCATCCGTTAAACCACTGACATTAAAAACCCTAAATCTGAAACAGCTAAGAAAAAAGATAACTGTTGTAAAAAGATTGTCACTGTTATATGAAGAGTAAACTGTCTTCTCTGTATGCAGTATGACTAGTCACCGCAGGCAAACTACAACACTTCACAGCAAATAACAATCCACTTTGAATAAAAAACACCCGCTGGTCACCTGGATGTCTGACGGTCAGGAAAATCAGCAGTGATTGACTCCACACTAAAAATATGACCTTTCTGCCTTTCCAACTGTTAGCTTCCTCAACATTATCAGACAAGATTTGCTCTTTTATTAGGCTAATCTGTGACGGTTCTGTATGTTTGGGTATAAAAAGTTCAAAAGATATACAATATAATTTATTTGAAATAGAAATCCTTGCATCATGCATAAATCGTGCCCAGGTTAGCATTACTTTTGCATAAAAATGAATGATGTAATGCTATTGTTTATTTTATTAGATGTAATGCACTGGCTGTATATTGTGTCATCTGTTCAAAGGCATTTGCCATAGCTCGTGTTTTACCAAGGTGAGTTTAAAAGGCTGCTCTCTTTATACCAGGTTTATACAGACTGCAGGTTCATTGACTCTTGTCCTGTGGTATTTGACACACCTGAGCGGTTGAATGGACTGGCATTTTGGGGCTGATTCAGAATTTCCTCTCACAATGTGCCTATTTAAGGCCGCGTCACAAGCCTCCACCACTCCTGGACTTGTTTTTAACCTTAAGCACTCATTGTTGGTTCCATCCACTCCACCTTTCATTTGGGTTCTAGCTTTATTTGTCCAGGCTGATTTGTTTGCGTTTGTTAATCTGTATTTCTCCAGATGTACTGCTCAGTGTTCAGTTTTAACTTCAAAACACATTATTGTGTATGCAAAATATGCATATATATATATATATATATATATATATATATATATATATATATATATATATATATATATATGTATGTGTGTGTGTGTGTTTTATAATTTAATAATATTTTATGGGCCAAAATTTCAAATCATAATGCTTTTATTTAAAAATTGGCATATAATCAGTGGATTCAAAATATAATGTGAAACAGTCATTTGAAAACAATGTGCTTGTCATTTTGTGGTGCTGTATTGCAAAATTAAATGACTCAATTGTTTTGATAGTAATTACTGTAAGCGCATATAAGGAAGTAAATTAGCAAACTTAGTCACAATCATCTGTCAGATCTAAACTGAGAAGCCATATACATTAATGACCGCATTGGTTTCCAAGCAAATTGTATAAACAAGCCACAGAAAGAGCCACCACCGTCTTTTGACGAGGAACATGATGTGTAATTTAATTAGCTTTCACTTAAGTGACTGAGCAAAAACAACCAGCCTCTGATGACTATCTCCGCTCACCTGCTCTTTGTGCTCATTTTTAGGCATCATCAGCACAGAAGATTGATTTATTGAGGTGAGAGATATTACAGTGACCAGTCAGTTAACAATTCCAGGTGACCTCAGCCAATCAGATCCCAGGCCTGAATAAAACCACAAAACTCTGATCTGTGCAAGCTTTAAAAGCTATGCACAAAAAACGTCAAGCCCCATGACCATTAAGCTCTCCTTTATTGACTTCAGTAGTAATGTCTCCTCAAACAATGGGCAAACGGAGATAATGTCCGCTGGACCTTTGCCCTGCAGGGGTGAATCGGCTTTATAATGTGAATCGAACATAAACATGAGCAAAAAGCTTGTGTCAGCTAAAAGCTTTTATTCCCCGTCCGTAATGATGATGATGGTTTCTGTCAATGACTGTGTTTGTCCTGTATTGTGATCATTTATGAAGCTTGTATGCCGGTCTGATGTCAGAAGGAGGTTTAGATTTGATCAAGCACTCGGGTCAAGCTATCATTGCGGTCACAATCACCAGATGTTTTCAAATCAATGAATACTTTACAAAAGACAACAACTATTGGGAATATAAATGGCACACATATATCTGATTATCATTGTAAAAATGCCAGTCAACTGTAGTCAAACACAAGCTGCAAAACTCAATTTGTTAAGAATTACATCACTGATTTTTGAACTTCAGGACATTAGTTATCAAGAAATATCTCCATGTGTTGAATGTCACCTCAGTCAGTCTTGATTTTATCTTGGCAGGTGAAATATTAACGTTTGTATGTCTCAAATACCAGCAGCCATATTATGTTTGCTAATGAATCAGTACTGTTTAAAGTTTAAAACGTCACTATAACAGTCCACAAACCTGTAAAGAGGGTTCTAGCTCTAGAGTAGTCTGAAAAAAGTGTGTGGGGGAGACCATTTTCACCAAAGAAATTGCTATAATTAATTATAAAGAAAGCAAATAGAGTTTAATTAAAACAAGAACCTTTTAGAAAGACTGAAATAATATACTAATATACTAAACATATTCCAGTAGTGTTTGTTTACAACTTTAAAATCATTTTAACCTGTAGGCTACATCATCTGTTATAGGCTAGATGTGAGTGAGTCTCATAGATGCTTTAAGTCGTTTAATCGCAATGATGACCAAAAAAAAAAAATGTCAAGAATTTGCGTTCCGTTCATATTTGCAAATAAACGCAAATAAGAGCGGACGTGACGCTTCAGAAGCAAAGCATCGCAAGCAAGCGCTCCTTATAACGGACGCGTTCCAGTTTTGACGCGTCGCGTCGTTCTCAGTGGTGACATAACGCGCTCTTACCCTCAGCAGAGAGAATCTACGGTCCCGTGCTTCAGTTCGCCGATAAATCCTCCCGTTTCCAGAAAGTCTTGCGGTAAACTCTTCTTCAAGGCTCCATATCAATCTGTTCTCTCACAGAGGTGAACTTTGCTCCAAACACGGAGGGGTTTGGGTAGACAAGGCGACTTT
>NC_039292.1:2489416-2491916 GCF_003368295.1 Carassius auratus | reverse complement strand
GTGTGTATGTATGCATGTATGTATATGTGTGTATATGTATGTGTGTGTATGTATATGCTTGTATGTATGTATGTGTACATGTGTGTGTATTGTTACGGGCGCACGGACACCACCCTTAACATCAAGGAGAGACGCACACAGATCAGCTTGTGTCAAAGGTAGGGGTATGTTTGTTTTAATAGAAAAGTTAACAAATGAAAGATATGGTAACACAAAAAAAAAAAACAACTACAAAAATGGAACGTTTTCTACAACTGGGTGGACAGCAATCCCTATAAAGTTAAACAGCACGGCAGTGCATCGGCTCTGTTCTCCAGCTCTCTGTGTACGCACTCAGGTGTGGTATCAGCAGCTCTTTATAGGGCTCCGCACAGGTGTGGATCATCTGTAATTAGGAGAAGGGACACTGCGTTCAAACACATGATTAGGATCAAACAGAGCGTATATATCTGTGTGTGTATGTATGTATGTATATGTATCTGTGTATATATGTGCATGTATGTGTGTGTATGCATGTATTTGTGTGTGTGTGTGTGTATGTATGTGTATATATGTATATGCGTATGTGTGTGTGTGTATGTATGTATGTATATGTGTGCATGTATGTGTGTGTATGTATATGTATGCATGTATGTGTGTGTATATGTATGTTTATGTATGCATATATGTGTGTGTGTGTGTATGTGTATGTATGTATATGTATGTGTGTGTATATGTATGTATGTATATATGTATGCATATGTATGTGTGTGTGTAGCTGTATGTATATAAATGTGTATGTATATTTGTATGTATGTATATATGTATGTGTGTATGCATTTATACGTGTGTATGTGTATTTATGTATGTATGTGTATTAGGGGTGTAACGGTTCACAAAATTCACGGTTCGGTTCGATACGATACACTGATGTCACGGTTCGGTTCGGTTCGGTACGTTTTAGATACAGCAAAATGCAAAAACATCTCAACTTTTCAGAATGCCGCAAGCGCACCGCGGGTCATGTGACAAGAACTAACCAATCAGCTTCATCCTTTCCCATAACAACGTTGAAAACTCAGCCAAGATGAAGGAACAGCTGATCATAGTTGTATATGGATTGCAATTTTGAAATAAATTTAGTAGCAGAGCTACTGCAAGCGATTTTTAGAGCTGCAAATCCATTTATCCTTTGCTGAAATTTCCGCGTCTCATGGAGAGAGCACATCATTGTTGCTTAGCAAAGACAGACGCCTCATGAGCGCTTCTGCCCGAGCGCTTTGGAAAGGAGGAGAAAGACGTGCTTAGCGTTTCCACGCGTTTTTAGGAGCGATATGTGAACGGACCCTAAGGCGCTCGCTCACTCAGCACGCGCTGAAGGCTCATTGCAAAATGTCTAATGCATTTAACAGACCAGAAATATAAGATCCTAAAATAACCAACAGGTCTGGTGTTTGGGTGCACTTTGGATTCCCTGTAAGCTATAATACTGGTGTCTAAATGCTGCAGGCATAGTTTGTTGCGTGCATGTTTCTCCTTTTTTTCGTCTTTTCCCAGATACTGACACAATAAGGTGATGTCGGCGTAAATGAGTTGACATGTTTCAAGTATTCACGCTGGTGTTTTTTTTTTTTTAAAGCAATGAAGCAACCGCGCGAAGCCCTCACTATATAGGATTTTAGAAAGAATGCAGAGCACTAGTGTAGTGTGCAAACTTACCACAGTGTGGATTTCAGAAAGTGTGCAAAGACTTCACGTGCACACTTACCATAACATGGATTTACAAATAATGTTCTAAGGAGGGGCTCTCATGTCACTCTGATCGAGCAGCTCATAGATGGAATCATGCATCTCAAACAATATGTTTGAGAGTCATCTTCTTTTTCTAGTCTGTTAAACGCATTGGCCATTTTGCAACGAGCCTTCAGCGCGTGCTGAGTGAGCGAGCGCCTGCTGAGTAGCCTAACATAAACATAAGTTGGTGTTTTTTTCTTCTTCGGGAGTGCCAGGGGCGTTGCCTGTTACGTCGTTTGGGTTATTGGGCTACCTTGTTGAACGCATATCATTATATTTCTCTTTTTTTTTTCCAAATATAATTAATTACTCCAACGAACCGTTCGGTATGCATAATGCGTACCGCGTACCGAACCGAAAGCGTCGTACCGAACGGTTCAATACGAATACGCGTATCGTTACACCCCTAATGTGTATATATGTGTGTATGCATGTATATGTAAGTATGTGTGTGTATGCACGTATGTATGTGTGTGTGTAGCATATGTATGTGTGTGTATGTGTATGTATATAAATGTGTATGTATATTTGTATGTATGTATATGTATATATGTATGTGTGTATGCATTTATATGTCTGTGTGTATTTATGTATGTATGTGTATATATGTGTGTATGCATGTATATGTAAGTATGTATGTGTGTGTATGCACGTATGTATGTATGTATGTGTGTGTATATGTATGTTTATGTATGTATGCATGTGTGTGTGTGTGTGTGTGTGTGTA
>NC_039292.1:2399416-2479416 GCF_003368295.1 Carassius auratus | reverse complement strand
GTAATAAAGGATTGCTGTTTATTTGTTACATATATTATTCAGAATATTTTATTTGTGTCCCATATATATATATATATATATATACACACTTTTTTTTTTTTTTTTTTAAGATATATTGTTGTATTTTCCCCTCTAGGTGGTGCAGTTGATCAGCACAGGGATTTTACCATTTGCCAATTTCATACCCAAAGAGTTCGTCGCTGGTATCATGAGCTTGCTCAATAAAGGATCGATTCACTCCCAGTCATCATCATTCACAGGTACAGAGCACAAACAAAGGGAAAAAAAAACAACCATCTTCATCTGATGCACACTGTTCTTAAAGCAGTAGAAGATGATTTTGTCAAGTACTCACTCAAAAAATGAGACTGAGTCTCTTCTGTTCCCGGACAGAAGCTGAAATGGACATCTGTATGCGGGAGGAGTTCTCCAAGGCGTGTTTCGAGACGCTCCTGCAGTTCTCCTTCAGTAGTAAGGAGTCGATGTCGCAGGAGGGCTTCATCTCACGCATGGCTCTGTCTGCGCTGCTGCAGCGGGTGCAGGACGTGCTCCAGAGATACGTGGAGGACCAGAGACTGCTGCCCAGGTCTGAGGATAGCACAATCATGGTTTTCAGCTCCCTAAAACACACTTAAATTATTTTTCATTATTTTTAATATTTACACCCTTATCTGTGTAAATTAGTGCTGTCAAACTATTGATTACTATTAATATGTGTGTGTGTACTGTGTATATTTATTAAGTATATATTGATACAAGCAATGCATGCATATTAAGAAAAATATGTAATGTTTATATATTAAATACATTTACATATAAGAATATAAATATCGTAATGCATATACATGTAAAATGTTCAAGATATATACTGTATGTGTGATATATATATATATATATATATATATATATATATATATATATATATATATATATATATATATATATATATATAACACGTTCAAATTTTAAAATATATACATTTTTGCATGACAATAATTGTGATTTTTGTTACAAAAAAAATGTGGTTATGCCTTGTAAATAATTAATATTAATATAATGCATTATAATACAATGAGAATTTAAATTATGAAGAAAAAAATAAATCTAACAATAGGCTTCAAATTATTAAGCAAATACTTTTTTTTTTTATTTTAGGGATGAAATATGATCTAGACACTCACTGTATTTCCAGTCTGTTTTTAAGCGCACAGAACTCGATTCCAAGTGTTTCTCACCATTTAATATTTTTATCATCAAGGCAACAAGTGACTGAGATCATCTTGGTGTTAAAAGCCCTCAGCACTCTCATGGATTCCCTGAAGAAGACTCAACCAGAGAACAGTGAGACGGGTTTGTCTTTCAGCATTATTTAGAAAGCAATCATGACGGACTTCTACATTCACATGAAATATATGCGTCAAGACGGTGAAGTATTCTGTTACCTACCTAGATATCATTGACAGGTTCAACGTTTTGCATTCTTGTTTTTGCTCATTCCTCTCCTTCTCTTCCTGTCCGGGGTCAGTGAATGGGAGCGTGTGGGCTCAGGTGATCGCGCTCTACCCGACGCTTGTGGAGTGCATCACCTGCTCGTCTCCTGAAGTAAGCTCCGCCCTCTAAGAGGCCCTGGGGCCCTTTAAAGACTTCATGCAAGTGCCTGTCTCCAAAGTGCAGAACGGCGAATCGTGACTGAATGTTTTTATTCCACCGCAAACATGAATGTGACTGTTTCATACGCTGTGCGTAAGGACGGTTGATTGACAGCTCCAAATCACAACCTCCGAAGCCTTTTCTAATATGAGCTGATGGTAGACTCTGATTGGCCGACTTTAACCATGTATTAACAGTTATGTTAAATTTGCAGTGTTTGTTGTTTTTATGGGTTTTTGGTTCTCAAGGAGTTAATGTAAAGTGTTTGGTGATGGTGTTAAAGATTTAATTAATAATGACCTATTTGGATTAAAAAATTTAATCCAAAAATCTTTTTTTTTTTTTTAAAAGAACGAAAAGTCATAATTTGTGTGAAATTTTCTTAACAGCAATGGATTTTATGCAAGATTATACTGTAACATTCCCTGTCATCGTTAGTAGCATTGAGAAGGGCATGTACAATAATAAAAGGTACAGTTCTGTGAACATCAGCTGTATCGATCCTCTGGTTATTCATAAACCATATTTCATATATATATTTCATATGTAGACACACACACACAGAAGTCTGTTCATCAAGGCTGCCAAAAAGCAGTAATATTGTAAAATATTATTACAATTTAAACATCTGTTTTCTGTGTGAGTCTCTGTTAAAGTGTAATATATTTCTGTGATCAAAGCTGTATTTTCAACATCATTACTGCAGTCTTCAGTGTCACATGATCTTCAGAAATCTTGAATAATATACTGATTTATTATCGATATTGGAAACCGTTTTGCTGCTTAATATTTGTTTTTTGGGAACCTCTGATACTTTTTTCAGGATTCTTTGATAAAGTTAAAAAGAACAGTGTTTATTTAATATTTAAATATTTTCTAAAAATAGTCTTTATTATTCTTAAAGTATTTTTTATAAATTTATCACATTCTTGATAAATAAAATAATTTATTTTAAAAATATATAATAATAAAAAAAACTTTCCCTAAACTTTTAAATGGTAGTGCACATTGTTACAAACTTTGAATAAATGCTATTCTTTTAACTTTTTATTCATCAAAGAATCATGATATAATAGATCAGGTTCCTAAAAAATGTTAAGCAGAGTACAGTTGCATTCTCAATATTTGAAACTGTCATGTTAATTTCTACAGCTATGCTAAGGTTTTTTTCTGTTTTTGGACACAGCCTGTATTAACCAATCAATCCAGTAGGAGAATTATCCGTTTTATGTAGTATTTGTATTTGATTATGTTTTTATTATCAACATCAAGCTCGTATGAAACACCTAATTTGTTAACTTGTACTGTATAAGAACGCGAAGCCTCTCTACTGTAAAACCAGCTCATTCAAGATCACGTGATAAAAGTCTCGCGTGGACTCAGTACAGCGCCATTGGCTGAAGACTGCGGGGGGCGTGGCCTCACTCGGGGGTGTGAGTGTCGTAGGCGGTGTCCCTCTGACACCACATTGGCTGCGCTTCCAGCCAATAGCGGAGCAGCTGAAGGGAGTGTAGCCCGCTCACGAGTACTACGACCATTCACCTCGGAGTCTTCGCGCGCTCTGGAACGCTCGGCGCGAATTCTTGGAATTCTGTTCACACGGACGCGAATCCGCTCCGTTTCCACGAGCTCCGAGAGGGATTTATCCGTGTACTGGCTGAGGTAGTAGTTTGTGCTGTTGTTGGGATGTGACATTGCCCGTTCTGGAGATGACTGCGCAAGCTACTCCCTTGCCAGTGCTGGTTACACTCTTCCCAAACTGGAATTCGCTTCGGAATCCACATCTTCTGAGGAAATATGATGTTTTATGAGATTTGCATGTATATATGAGTGCGGTAGTTCTAGTTGTGTATGCTAGAATTGTTCTGAGAGTTGAATAAATGTATGATCAATGGTAGGTCTGATTTAAATTCAATAAAATACTGTGGAACACGTTTCTGTGTTTTAATGATCTGTTCTTTCTAGCCACTATCCCGGATGCTGAATTGTAAATTCGTGGTGATTGGCCATGTGTTCCAGGTTTCTGGTTTTTCAGTAAAGTATTATTTATTTATTTAAAAAAAAAATGTGGGGGGGGGGGGGGGGCAGAGCACGACGGATAACGTTAGGGTTATTAATTTTAAAAGATACTTGGTTTTGCCCTTGGGAGGGCTAATAAATGCAAGTAGTACTACTGTTGCTATGAGGAGAGCTGTGACGTGGCTTCTTCTGCCCCCTACGGTAGAATCGTCGATCGTGACGTCACGTGGCAATAAACGACTTTACCTGGCCTGGTTTGGACACGACCAAAGCACGTGCGTGAAAAATTTATATGTTATGTACTTTGGTAATTACATTAAACCGTTGTAGAACAAGTTCAGCTAATGTATATGTGGGATATGGAGTGACGTGATCTGATGTCATAAAAGGGTTTAGCCTCATTTAACCCTGAAGACTTCCATTAAACCTAAGACTTGGAAATATGAGTGTGTGGGTGAACAATATAAATAAATGAACATGTATTTACTTGATCTAAATCCATTCCAGTTTCATGTGCCAATATATTATGCAATAATATTAACGAGAGGACAAACAGACTTATCTTAATGTTGGTATATTTCATTTTAACATCTTATTTACTCTGCATTTTATTGATCTGGTGTAGGATAAATGTTGTAGGTGGTGGTCAAAGTTAACTGGGTTTTATAGCGGAAGTATGCAATAATGTGCTGACGTCATTCCTGCAATACGTAGGCTGGAAGCCTTTCATGTAACTCCAAGAGGATCATTAAGAGTATTTCTCTTCCAACCAAGTTCACGACCCAGAGATGAAACGCACGTCATGTTCAAAATCTCAAGTGTGTTTTATAGATGTTCATGTCTGAACCCAGGTTCGAATCAACTGCATAAGATTAAATCGGTACATGGTCTATCAAACTCTCTCTGCTGGGAATATTATCTCATCCGCTGGCTGGTGGTTAATCCATCAATTTGCCAAATATTTGATTTTTAACTCCGTGTGATATCTTAAAGGGCAAGTTCAATCCAAAAATTAAAATCATGCACTTACCTAACATCGTTCCAAACCAGTACTTTTTTTTTTTTTTTCTTTAACTAGACGTTTATCAGTTACCAAAAAATAATGAATAGATGGACGCTACTAATGTTAGTTTTAAGATTACATTTAAGTTTAGCTACAAACAATAAATAATAATTAAAAAAAACTGTTTCAGTGTTTAAAGATCACCTATTATGGCATTTAAAATGTTCCAAATATTGTTTTAGAAGTCCCCAACAACAGTTTTGCATGCATGCAATGACAAAAGACTTTAGTTTTCTTATAATATGCATTTATTTTTACCTGTTTTGACAGCGATTCTCGTTTAGTGATTCACTATTCAAAACCCCGCCTTTACGTGACGTTAGCGAGTATAGCCCAGAGTTCATATTGTAAAAGCACAATCAGTCTTTGTTTGCGTTAACTCGATGCATAAACATAACGTTTTTACCAAAAAACGAAAAAAAATGCAGTAACATTACGCTACTACGAGGTATGACTCTATTCTTAAAGAAAACTCCGAAAACAACGACAAACAATTCACATTATCTCAATACAATTGTCATTGAAGACCTAGAAGCTAAACGGTGCTTACACCCAAACAATTATTAAGCATGCTACATAAAACATAAAAGCAACAATTATTAATAACACTTACAGGTTGTGATACGGAGGAGGAAGCTGATGCAAATACACTGAACCTTCTTTCAATATCAGCCGGCTCGCGAATCCAAGTTTGATTACATTTAAGTTTGTAAAGCAATCGTCTTCAAAATGGCGTGAACAAAGCACAAGGCTCGGACTATACTTCTGTGGTACAGTTGTATATATGAATTGTAGCCACTTAGTCTTCAAATGCTTATCCTTGACCTTGGGCAGATTAAACAAGTTTGCTTTTGAGCATAGACAGTAAAATAAGCTTTTGAGTCGCACTTCAGAACACAGCGTCTCGTCGCCATGTTGTTTTCTAGTTTTCACTGGCGTCTTGGAGCGCAATAAGTGGGCGTGTCGTATTCAAATAACTTGACAAGTTGACGTCATCTAGTCAGAGAAAAAGCTTCGGTCTTCTAACGATTCATAAAAATGACTCAGAGTCTACTCTTACTTTTAAAAAACAATAACTTTATATACGGTGAACTGTCATATTTCAAACTTTACAGGATGTTTTTGTTCACTTAGATTTATGTTAAACACTACATGAAAGGTAAATTTCTAAATACCATGATAGGTGCTCTTTAATATGATTCAGCGATCAACGTCTGCCTATCCTTCACGCAGTTGTTTTATTCGCGCCAAATGTTTTAATTTTCAGAAGTGCGAAGGAGATTTGTAGGGCGCGGCGGGAAGATTTTCAACGAATAACATATTGAAGTCAAATAAATAATGACAAAATATTCAATTTGGTGTGAATTATATCTTTATTCTCTATATCTTGTTTTATTTTATTTTTTACATAGAGAGTACATCATTTGGGAAAACGTGTTTATTACTGTTATTTCAGAAAGATTGTAGTGAAATATCTTCAATTAGTTTTTTTTTAATGAAAATCTGAGGGCCAGCATTAATGGAGCCACATAAGCAGTTTATGAATCATTTTTGCAGTGCATGTGTGTGCAATTCCCAGAAAGCTCCTTTAGTAAGCATGTGATGCCCTTGCAGTGCCATCCACCCACACAAACCACTGTGCTAAAGTGTGTTAGAGAGCAGTCCACACACACACGCACACACACACACAGAGAATCTCTGGCCAAATTAGACTTGTTTTGGTCACACTCAGGTTGTGCTGACCAGATGGCCACTCTCTTGGGGAGTGTGTGTTTGTGTGTGTGTGTGTACGAAATGCTCACAGCAGGTTTGTGCTGTAGAAGAGGAAGGTTCCACTGTGAACATGATGTATCGTAAATCAGACCTCACCAAACCTCCACACAGGAGCCTTGGAGAACAGATTGCAGGTAGGTGTTAATTCACAACAGTGTATATAGAAATCAAAGGGAATGGCCAGCATACATAAGACTTCTTTGTCGGACACATGATTTATTGTTCCTTAAAAATGTGTCATCCTAAAGACCTTACCGTGATTAATGGAAGATCAGATCGTACCAATCGCCAATTTACAGAGCGCAGGAGAAAAAAAAAAAAACATTTTCACTTACAGTAACTTGGAGTCATTGGAAAAAAATGTACAAATAACAGCCAGAATGGCTTTGATATATATTTTTTTTTTCAGGGAATGCAAAAAAGAAACCGCAAACTAAACATTCAGAGGATAAATTAATATCCTGAGAAGAAAAACAAAACGCGGTTGGTTCCGCCTAGCTGCCAGATGAGTGCGGATAAACAAACTGCGGATGGAGCGCATCTGTCCATGGAGAACTTCAAAGAACCGGACCCACCTTTAGTCATTGTGCAAAGTTATAACTTATATACTCATCCCACGCGGAGGTAGGGAACACTGACGTGGGTCTTCAAAGTCAGCAGTTGTCGACTTCTAAGTCTTAAAAGCAAGTGTTCGTATTGTAAATGAGTTCAAACGCACAGCGGGTTCCATAAACTCCAGCAGGACGCGGTCTGAGCATCAGAATTTTGGGTCAGAGACGGATTTGTTCCGACTCGGTTGGCGCCCTGCATTCTGATTGGTCAGCTTGGCGGAGGCTGTTTATTGCCGTGCATTAGGGGAATTATGAAGACTGAGATGTCATCTCCAGAGCCGAGTCGGTCTCCGGCGATTCTCCAGCCTCGGTCCCTCAGGACACCTCTAGCCTTCATCACCAGGTCTTGAGCTGCCATTGTGTACCTGAAAAACAACAGAGATGCCATTCAGCGGATAATTTTATAGAGAGATTCATCCCTCCATAACTTAAAAGTTAAAGGCAGTTCACCCAAACTTGAAGATCTAACCCACCTTCAGGTCGTTCCAAAACCCTATGGCTTTCTGTTTTGCAAAACGTCAGAAGAAAGAAGTCATACAGGTTTGGAACGATGTAAGGGTGAATAAATGATGGCATTTTTGGAGAAAGAAGAAAAATATATATTGGTGTCTTTTATGTGTCTTGATCATTGGTAATGGTTCTTGAAACTAAGTTTCTTTATTGGAATTGATGGTTCCATGATGAACATTTAACAAACATGGAAAGGTTATTTTAAGAACTGATCGATGAAAAGTTCTTTAAGGACCCAAAATGGTTATTCGCTTAGAAAACCACTTTGGTTTCCAATTTCACCATCTCATATCAAAAGCAAAATCCCATTCTCTTGTACGCTGCCCAGAACAACCCATCATGAGTAGATGGTTGATGCTCAACCAACACTGAGGAACCTGCCTGTGCTGGTCATCAGGGTCACAGTTTCCAAGAAAACCAGATACCGCCTCTGCCACTTCCTGATTGGACAGCACATCCCAGAGTCCATCTGTAGCCAGGATCATGACATCATCGGCCCCGTGCTCGTACTGAGAGAGGTTATAGATCTTCACCTGTAGAAACCACAGCATGTTTCAGTCATATTATAATGCACAAACATGAGCATGCACATGAATAAAGTTCTATTTTAATGCAGCAATGATTAGTACATCAAATTATTTTAAATGGTTGTGTAGCTTTAAGTATTTAATTTTTTTTGTTATTTATGCATGCCAAGTCAGCATTACTTTCATTGCAAGAAAAAAAAAAAAAAAAAAGTCTACAGTCTACTGTAGTCGAACAAAGAACTAAATTATTAAACATTCAAAAGGACAAAAATTTATAAAAATAGAACGATGAAATATAAGATTTATTAGGTATCTTTAAATAACAGCACAGGTCATCTAAATGTAAAAATAGGGTTAAAAAACTGCAGATTAATAAAAAAAAAAAAAAAAAGCATTATATTAGGCGATAATGAATATGGTGCTTATTTATTTTCTTTAAATTATTTATGAAATATTTATGTCTTATTGCAATGCTTCTGCTGTGCCTTAAATCGCTGTAATGCACAGCTTCTCATGGTTTATTGCTTTCGTTATACGTTCATCTGTCCTGACAGACTAAAACCTTCGGTGTCTGTGGTGGGTGTCTTTCTTTAAAGCTAAATTTCATCCTAAAACAGACCGGCCAAACACGCTCTCAATCCCATAAGCCTGTTAGTTCTTGTCTCTGGTACATTATCTGGTGCAGACAGAGTCTTGCTCACACGTCGTGTCTCAGTGAGCGTGACTGTGGAAAGAGCGCGGGTCGATTTCATCAGGGTTTCTCTTGATCTCCATGAACACAGACGTGTGGAGCAACACCCGTCCTGCAAGTTCACCAGATGATTAAGACGAGAGTATTGATGTTTAAAGGGGAAACAAGGAGTAAATAAAGCCATGCGAGGTTTCTCTGTGAAAAAAAAAAGACTAAAATGTTTTTCTCAACAATTCTGTACTAATGAATGAGAATTAAAAAACAAGAATTTTTTTAAAATTATCAAAATAATGATTTAAATTATAATATTAATCAATATATCCTAAATAATTATTTCAATACATACATATATATATATATATATATATATATATATATATATATATATATATATATATATATATATATATACACACACATACATACATACATATACATTTTATATATATATATATATATATATATATATATATATATATATATATATATATATATATATATATATATATATATATATATATAAAATATAAAAAAAATTGATAATTACCCAAATGAATAAATGTTTTTAACATTTAAATAGTTTGTATTTAATTAATTAATTATTTTTTAAAATAGAATAATTAATGATTAAAATACTAATTGTTTTTATAAAATAATAAATGTAATTCAATATTTCAATTAAGTAGAATATATTTAAATTGTAATATTAATCAATGTATCCAAATACTTTGAGTTGTCTCATTTTTTACAGTAATTATATAAATATCTAGAGTATATGTATTTTATAATAAATAAATATTAGAAAGATATACAGATATATAAATAATAATAATAAAAATAAGTACAAAAATTATTTACATTTTGTAAAAACAATTTAATAATTTAAAATTGTTTAAAAGTGGATACATTTTATTCAAAATTTAAATTTAATTCATAATGCATAATGTTTTTTATTTATTTAATTATTTATACTTTTGTGTAAAATATATACCACATATATTGTATAACACACACATAATTAGATAAAAATATCTAAATATCTGATAGATCGATAGATCTGATAGATAGTGTCTGGTTGCACTCGGTGACCAATCCTCGACCTCTGACCCAGTTTGCGCAACAGACAGGAAATGAGGAGCCCAGCCACATGCATCGCCGACATACTTCTTTCTACTCGTTGCACAAGCACATAACAGGGGAAAAGTGCACGGAGGAGGAGAGGAATAAGAAAATCAGATCAAAGAGAAGCCCAAACAGAAGAAGCTGGTCTCTGAGCTGCAGCCGGCGGGATGAACCCAGGATGAACTTTACACAGCGTGTGAATTAAAGATCTAGAGCGCTTCAGAAGATCCCAGAGCGCAGCGACTCGTGTCACTGGAGGAATCTTCATTCTGACGGGATCAAACGCGCTTAGAGCCAGAGACACGGTAAAAATCACCGTAAACACAAGCACTGCAGAAAAATCTGTGGCTTTTAGACTCGACTCCATTCTATTGAATGCTGGTGATGTACAGGACATTATATAAATAGATCTGCGCTTATATAACATTCATGGTTTGTTCAATAAGCAGAACAGACCTGCGTTCTGACAGCCGTGACACCATGGTAATACCACAGTAATTTGTTATACGGTAGACAGAATGATAGCATAATTATTAGCCATGGTCTTTTCCAAGTCTGACCATTTCTACCATGATAACACCACGATACCAATTGAAACACAGTAATACCATGGTACCTTCTTTAGAAAAAACAGCAATACCATGGTAAAAACATGACATTTTCTTGGTGCATGTTCCAAAAGCAGTGATAATACCATGGTGCCATGTCCAAAAAGCATGGTAAAACCATGATCAGTGACCAAACACCATGGTATCTTGTTCTTAAAAATCCAACCAACATAAAATCATCATGAGCCAAGTTCAAAAAAACCATAGTGCATGTCCAAAAATCATGGTACTGCCATGCTACTTTTAAGCCATGTGTGTAAACGAGCGACAAACCTCTGGAGAGCAGGAGAGGAATGGTTTGATGGCGATGTCTGAGTCGTGAACCTTCAGGTCGTGATCTCCGAGTCCTCGAGTGATGCCGATGGTGGCCAAAACACGAGCCTGAGCCACAAAACACAGTGGTTAACAACAAGCAATGGTGCTTTCTCACTAATGATGCACAATTAATCACATTACTATTGTGGATGCCAGAATTACGCAATTAATCGTACTCATCCACTTCTGTTATTCGGAGCGCTTAAGATGCGAGTTTGTCTTTCTACGTGTCATCTTAAGAGTTTTCCCATTGTTTTAATGTAAATATAACACTATAACACCATTCATATTTTTATAATTTGATGAAGAAACCAATCTTTTGTGTATTTGACGCTTAGATGTTTTTCAGTTGGAGTGTTTTCAGCTCGTTTATGTTCATGTAAAAATACGGCACGCTGTTGGATCAAATAATGGTGTAAACATCATACACGTCGTAATTAATAAACAATTTCAAGGGAATGATTGACAGTTATGAAACAAGTTCAAGTTGAAGTCCAGCGTCGTTAATCTACTCTGTCTGGTTTGTTTGTTTGTTTGTTGGACGAAATAGATTCGCTGCTGTGATTGGTCAGATCACCTGTCAATCAAACTTCCAGCGAAGATTGGATTGGTTCTAAACTTTTCACAGGGATTTCATAGAACCATTATTTATGGTTCCTTTCAGTGTGAAGAACATTTTTTTTTTAAATCTCCATTTGCACTTGAAGATAGTTGATAAATACAACGTTTATTCAGACTAAAAGTCCTTAGAGTCTTGTAAAACAAACCTCCCAAGTACAGAGGGAATTCATCCAGCACTTTTTTTCCCAGAATGCCACTGGCTCTGGTTGAAAATGCTGGTTAATAATACAGCTGCTTCCTCAGACTCCCTGGTTTTTGATATCTAGCCTCCCACAGACGGCGGAGAGAAGTGTTATCGTGTCAGAGACGAGACGAGGAGGGATCAGGATTCAGAACAGATGCCTTGTGAAGCCGAGACCTCCCTGAAGACGACTGGAGGCCGATCTCCTCCTGGCTTCATCCGTCACACCAGACTGATCTCAGTTCAGCACCACAGACTGAACACATTAACACCCCGCTGCAGGACGACCCACACACACTCATGTTCAACACTAGTGCTGGAGGCTGAAGGAGCAGTTCACCCACAGAGTAAAGTCTCTGAAAATGTGCTCGCCCTTCAGGTGATGAGTTTGTTTCTTCATCAGGTTTGGAGAAATGCAGCATTGCATCAGTGTCTCATCAATGGATGTGAATGGGTGCCGTCAGAACTAGAGTGTAAACAGCTGATAAAAACATCACAATAATCCACAGCACTCCAGAGATTAAGTTAACATCTGAAGACGACAAAATCCAGCCCATATATTTGTTTAAACGCTGCTTGATCTGTGCAGATTTCTCTCCTGATTCAGACCAGAACCGTTTTCACTGGAGGAAGCGTTATTATGGATTATAAACTCTGTATTTGAGTTAAAAACGTCTTAATGCTGGATTTGTTTCATCTTTTGTCTTCTCCAGATGTTCACTGATGAAAGTGTGGATTATTATGATGTTTTTATCAGCTGTTGGACTCTCATTTTGACGGCACCCATTCACATACATTGGTACATATACATTTCTCCAAATCTGATGAAAAAACAAACTCATTGATATGTCAGATGGCCCGAGGGTGAGCACATTTTCAACACATTTCAGCACAGAAAATGTAATTTTTGGGTGAACTATTCCTTTAAGTACTAGTATTGAGTGATTAGTGAAACACCACAAGTTCATTAATTTCCTATTTCTGAAGTCAGAAATTATAATGCATCTTTTTGCAATCTCTTGATCTCACTGACATAAAAACATCTGAAGATGTTCAGAAGCAGTTGCACTTCACTGGTCTGTTGTTTTTAAGCCTTGACGTTCCCTTCTCTCTGAGGATCTCTGATATGATGCTTTACTCTACAAATCTGACAGAGGAATCCAGAATGTTTTTTTTTTTGGCCTTCTAAGTCTTTAATCTCTAGTGAAATGTGATTCATAAACACATGAGCTAACTGAAAGGCATTTGGTCTTGATAATATCAACCGGAAAGCAAAGTCTTCTCAAACACAGAGCAAGGGGTTACACTTTAATGGAGGATTATGAAGAGTATTTTCTGTACAATAAAGATGTATAATTAACAGTACGACCCTCCTGATCGTGATCGAGTGAGCTGTCCTCTTACCTTTTTTCCTTCTCCGTATATGAGTGGAAACTTCAGATCTTCCTCCTGAACGGTTTTATACACCCTGCACAAAATAACACATTGAACATTAAACATTAAATTGATCAAAAGTGACAGTAAAGATAGTTATAATTATAAAAAAAAGTATTTCAAATAGATGCTGTTGTTTTGAACTTTCTATTCATCAAATAATTATGAAAAATAAAATTGATTTTCACAAAAGTATAAATCAGCAACACAACTGTGTTCAACATTGATAATAATCAGAAATGTTTCCTGAGCAGTAAATCATCATATTATTCTGATTTCTGAAGATCATGTGACACTGAAGACTGGAGGAATGATCACAGAAGTAAATGATACTTTAACACAGATTCACACAGAAAACAGCTGTTTTACATCATAATAATATTTCACAATTTTTCAAGCAACTAAGCACATGTGATCAAATACTGTGTGTGATTCCTGGATGCAGCGGCACTCCCACATGAGTCACATCCCTGACAGAACAGAGGTCCTGAGCTCAGTTACACCCCAGAGGACACACACACACTCTCTCTCTCTCTCCCTCACACACGCACACACGCTCTCTCACTCACACACACACACACACACACACACACACACTCTCTCTCTCTCTCCCTCACACACACTCACTCACTCACTCACACACTCACACTCTCTCTCTCTCTCTCTCTCTCTCTCTCTCACACACACACACACTCTCCCTCTCCCTCTCACACACACACACACACACAGTCGTGTATAATATGAATCGGTGCTGCTGGTCAAAGATCCGTCAGGAGCTCACCATCCGTTCATGGTGAAGTCTCGGTACAGCATCTTCTTCCCGAGCTCTTTTTTCGTGACCCTTCTGGGAAACTCCAGGTGTGTGAACTCGTTTCCCAGCAGCGCCGGCTGCAGATGAGCCTGAGAGAGAAGATCAGAGTAAATCCACAGACGTGCAGGAAAGCACACGACCCTCACACAACTGAATCCAGACTCCCCTCACCAGGAACTGAAGTCTCTGACGCTCCGATTCAGGAGTGAAGGAGCTGGACACGGGAATGATCTCTCCTCCACGGACGATCAGAGCCCTGAGAGACGGGAAGAGCTCACACAATCATCCTGAACTCAGAACTTGAAAACAGTTGTGCTGCTCAATATTTCTGTGGAAACTGTGATGCATTGCATTATTAATGCTAATCTGAAAACATTTATATATGATTACGGTGTGAATATCTCTTCTCACAAACACTAGAATACAGAAACAACTTATTGTACCTTCCTATGCAAAAAAAAGTAATTTTTTCAAGTGCAAATGTAAAAACTTGATTTAACTTTGATTCAGATGAACAGATATGAGCTTCATTTAAAGAGAAATCAACCTATTGACAGTACGTTTCAAACATAAACTCACTTAACGTTGTTCAGCTTCTTAGAAACCAAGACTTTACGTTCAGTTTGCGTCTCAAGTAAATGTAGATAAGAACGTTTAGATAGAGGAAGATATTTGTTTGCTGCAATGCATGCAACATTTAATGCCATTATGAGGTTTTCTGCTCTTTTTTGGCCTTGATTAGACTTGTGCTATCTCTCTCATCTAGACAGAAGCTCTCTTAAATGAGAATAAATGAAGCATGCGAGGTGGTTTGGTGATATTCAGTCTCACCTGCTGTCTCCAGCGTTGGCCACGTACAGTTTTCCAAGTAAATAGACCACGGCTAGAGCGGTGCATCCTCCAGATATAGAGTAAAGCATCCTCTCTCGAGCGATATGAGCGTCCTGAGAACACACTCAAGATCAGTGAATCCCACAGGAGACTGGATTCAGTCCGTACTTCAGTCAAAAACACGTGTGCACTTCCAGTCAAAAGTCTGGGATCAAACCATTTTATATGTTTTTACAGAAGTCTCTTCTGCTCATCAAGGCTGCATTTATTTGATAAAAAATACAGGAAAAAACATAATATTGTGAAATATTATTCTGATGTAAAACAGCAGTTTTCTATGTGAATATCTGTTAAAATGTAATTTATTTCTGTGATGCTCCGCTGTATTTTCAGCATCATTCCTCCAGTCTTCAGTGTCACATGATCTTCAGAAATCATGATAATATGAGGATTTATTATCAGATCTGAATCGGTTTCTTTTCTTTTCTAACAATATACACTACTGTACAAAAGTTTTGGGTCGGTACATTTTTATTCTCTCTTTGTTTTGAAAGAAATTCAAACTTTTATTCAGCAAGGAAGTTTTAAATTGATCAGAAGTGATAGCATGATTTAGATTTTTGAATAAATTCTGTTCTTTTTAACTTTTTATTCATCAAAGAATACTGAAAAAAAGTATCGCAATTTCCAAAAAAATTCAAAATTGGCAGCACAACATTGATCATTCTAATAATAAATCAACATATTATTCTGATTTCTGAAGATCATGTGACACTGAAGACTGGAGGAATGATGCTGAAAATACAGCGGAGCATCACAGAAATAAATTACATTTTAAAAGGACATTAAAATAGAAACCATTGTTTTATATTGTAATAACATTTTCTAAGTTTTTCCTTTATTTTTGATCAAATAAATGCAGCCTTGATGAGCAGAAGAGACTTATTTTAAAACATTACAAGTCTTTCTGATCACAAACTTTAGATCAGTAGTGTAAGATCACTGCTTTTCATCTAGATTTATGCTCACCAAAACTTCATTTATTAGATAAAAAATACAGTAAAATAGCTAAATATTTTTACAATTTAAAATAACTGTTTTCTATCTGAATGCATTTTAAAATGTAATTTCTTCCAGTGATGCAAAGCAGAGTTTTCGTTAACAAGCGCAGCCTGCCATCTAGTGGCCGTCAGGGTTTACTACACCGACTGATCCCAGGACTCACCATCTCCTTGAAGGCGTTCTCTATGGCTCCCACCACCAGACTCTCCTGTTTGATCTTCTTCTCCATGAAGAACCGCGGGGCCATAGTGTTAGGGGACCCCGGGGCCCCGGCGGCCCCTCGGAGCGACGCCGCCCTCGACAGGCCTCTCTGGGAGCATCCAGCAGACGGGTGGAGCTGATGGACGGGGTTCTCCTCGCCGAGGCAGGTGGGTGGTGTCAGGGCCGGGTTCTGCAGGATCTCCAGCACCTCCTGCAGCTGCTCCTCGATGTGGAGGTGGAGGAACTTGGCTGCGAACAGCGCGGCTCCGGAGCCACCGTGACCATCAAACAGAGCCCAGTAGTGGAAGTTCTGCTCCCTCACCTCCTGCACACACAGATGCACGGAAACACTCCAGAAAAATGGGTTTTACAACACAAGCAAGGGTCACTCGACACACTTGTGCACATCTAAAATCATTGTGTTTAAATATATTAAAAAAGCACTTATTTTGATGTGTTGACTAACATACTAAAGCACATGGAAGCCAAGCCTCGTTATTTGTTAGTACATTTAAAGTGAATATATTTTCAGTGCAACTTCATCACAAATGTGTAAATACTTAATGCATGACATACATGCTTAAACAGAAATTACGTTAAAGTGTATTTTAGTTTAGTGTAAATGCAGTGTTCATCAGTACTTTAACTATGTTCCAAAAACAACACCTAAGTGGTTCAAAAAAACACTCTAAAGTGTTGAACTGAATTCAATTATGAGTCAGATGCAAATAACATGCACTTAATTACTTAATATATATTCTATTGAAGTACTTGTTTTTCACAGGGGTTGACTTTTTTTTTTTGCATGATTCATCACATTTATGCTTATTATTCTACCTTCAATTCTGTTTATTTAATGCTTTTCTGATGACAATGACATAAGGCAAGAAAGATCATATTGAAGAATAATATCACATGTTTCTTAGCCTCACAGTATTTCAGATGAAACTTCAGTTGCAGTATTTGATACTAAATGGCAAGTCGTGTTCTCCACGTTTTTCTGGATCTAGAAACATTTTAAGTGACATTTCTAGTGCTTTTGTGCTATGAAGACTATAACGAGTACAGGATCACACATTTGAGAGACAAACTAAAGGGATTTGGAAATGATTTGTAATTTCCAAGTATAACACAGTACAGTAAGTTATTTTTTATTACTCAAAAGTATATTCCAGTTTAATAGTATTATTACAATAAATTATTTCACTTTTATTTCTAATCTTTGTATTAATAATAACAAAAATCTATAAATCTTATTTTATAGTTGTATTGAGTTGGTTTAAAACAGTGGGAATGTATAAAAATAAAAACGTTTGCTTTGCATTTACTGACAGAGGTTTGAGTTTGTTCTCTAGGAATGTTTATTTTCCCCAAATCACTCAAGGATTCATCTTTCAAATCACAGTAATGAGTCATATTTCAGATGGATGGATGGAGGGATGATAGATAGACAGATAGATGGATGGATGGATGGATAGATAGATAGATAGATAGATAGATAGATAGATAGATAGATAGATAGATAGATAGATAGATAGATAGACGGATGGATGGGTCGATGGATGATAGATACAGATAGATGGATGGATGGATGGATGGCAGATAGATGGATGGATGGATGGATGGATGGATGGATGGATGGATGGCAGATAGATGGATGGATGGATGGATGGATGATAGATAGACAGATAGATGGATGGAGGGATGATAGCTAGACCGATGGATGGATGGATGGATGGATGGATGGAGGGATAGATAGATAGATAGATAGATAGATAGATAGATAGATAGATAGATAGATAGATAGATAGAAGGATGGATGGATGGATGATAGATGGATGATAGATACAGATAGATGGATGGATGGATGGATGGATGGCAGATAGATGGATGGATGGATGGATGGATGGATGGATGGATGATAGATAGACAGATAGATGGATGGAGGGATGATAGCTAGACCGATGGATGGATGGAGGGATAGATAGATAGATAGATAGAGATAGATAGATAGATAGAAGGATGGATGATAGATGGATGATAGATGGATGATAGATACAGATAGATAGATGGATGATAGACAGATGGATGGATGGATGGATGATAGATGGATGATAGATACAGATAGATGGATGGATGGATGGATGTCAGATAGATGGATGGATGGATGGATGGAGGGATGATAGATAGATGGATGGATGGATGGATGATAGACAGGCGGATGGATGGATGTATAGATGGATGATAGATAGACCGATGGATGGATGGAAGATAGACAGACGGATGGATGATAGATGGATGGATGATAGACAGACAGATAGATGGATGATAGACAGATAGATGGATGGATGGATGGCTCACCGAGCTGTCGATGGTCTCCAGCAGGTCAGCGCTGGGCAGAGAGGAGCGTCTCCTGCTGGGTGTGTAGCTGGGGCTGGACGGGTCAGTGGGTCTCTTCCGGAGCTCCACCACCTCACAGCACGCCTGGTCCTCATTCTGGGCACTCTTACCTGCGTTGATCACCCTGCAGACACACAGAAGACCATCACCGTTTCTTCATCATCACAGCCTCCATATATCTGCAGGAGTCAGATTTAACCCAACGAGACTCCAGGGCTGAAAACATGGCACAGATCTGGCTCAACCTTCATCAGGTCTTCACCAAACAAAGCTTTTAGACATAGAGTCAAAAGCAGTTCATGCTCTGGTTCTGTTGTTCTGGTTAATACTCCACAGCTTCAGTTAAACCTCAGCATCAGTGAAGAGTGATGCACTCAGAGCCAGGAGCCCACGAGGCTTCCCTTCGATCTCACTTCTCTACACCAACATCAGGAAGGGAAGTGACACTTCAACATCCTCATATCAGAGAAGAAGAGGTGAAACAAACATCAGATTTTCAGATCGAGATGAGAAAGAATTCGATTAAAAAGCAGATTTCCCAGATGCAGTGCTGTTACAAACACCAAAACAAGTGCCTATTAAAAAATAAATAAACATTTTCAGTGATTTTAAATACTTAGGAGCTGAAATAAAACATCAAACTTAGATGAAACACCTAAAAAAAAAAAAAAAAAATAAAAAAAAAAAATAAAATGTAAAAAAAAAAAAGAGAGAAATGTTGCTGGAATAGTCTAGGCAGAAAACTAAAATTAATTTAAATAAAATGAAACTAAATTCAATGAAAAATATACTAAAGCTAAATTTAAAAAAATGGCATAACAACGCTAAAACTTCAACTACAATTAAAATGTATTTTGAAAAACATGAAAGCTAGTAAAAATATTAATGAACACTACAATAGTATATAAAGAACGTGGCTCGTTTAAATCCAGCTTTAAGATTCTGAGTTTGGGGAAGATTAAAAGCAGGATCCTTATATCACACGCGACACAAGACTAGGATTTTGATTGCAAACATATCAGAAATGCATGCAACTCAACCTGGGATGTCTGAAATCTGATTTCATAAGTGATGCAGCAACTGTTACAGATCTATAACCCGAGCGCTTCAGATGAATGAGGTTATGATATACTGCGCAAAACACGCGCATGCGCCCTGCTGACCCTGCATGGAAATGAAAGTATGGATGTGTGTCATGGATCTTTCATTTTCTGTTCCTCATGCGATTATTATCATGAGGCACGCAAACACTCCGCAGCATCCGCGTCGCGTCCTGCGATCAGCGCGCGGTGTGCGTCGCGCGCGTCGGTCGCTACTCACTCCGCGTATCCGGTGGCCCAGGGCAGCTTCATCTCCTTGAGGATGAGGATGGGTCTGGAGATGTGATCCGCCGAGCACTCCACCTCGTCCGGTGACAGCGCGAGGAAATCCGGCCTGCTGTACGGGAACCGGAGCGGTAGATCGGGATGCGTCTCGTGCGCGCTGGAACCCGAAGCCATGATGCCGCCGATGATGCTGGAGACCGCGGACCGCACGCGTGTTATCATCATGATGGTTCTCTGTGTGTGTGTGTGTGTGGTCACGCGCTGTAATAATGAACGCCGGTGCTCACGCGCAACGCAGCCGGAGCGCACCTTCAGCACGGCGGAACTGAACGTCACCACGTGACAGTCCTGTCGCGGGTCACCGGGTCACTCCGGTGACTCTGACCCTCATACTGTTCACATTTATTTCACTTCCTTACTGTACGTGTAAAAACATTTACCATCCATCTGATACAATCACTGTATATATACATATATATATATATATATATATATATATATATATATATATATATATATATATATATATATATACACACACAAACATAAACAGTAACATTTTATTTTACAGTGTCTTTGCTACATATATTATCATAGTAAATTATGCATAATAACTACACGAAACGCACCCTAAAACATACGTATAACCCTATTAATAAATATATGTTGTTACTTAATATTATTATGTGCTACTGTATAACAGGTTCACCTTAAAATAAAGCATACACCAATAAATAGAAAAATATTTTATATATATATATAATAAAATCAGTTCAGCTATAACAAAGCAAACCTTATCACTAAACAGAAGGACGATTAAAAATAAAGCATAACCAGTAAATAAAAAATAAATATTTTTAATTATTATTAAAATACTTTCATATCTGCTCATCGATCACCAAAATAAACCACGTTACTAAATAAAGTATCATTTAAATGCATATTGTTTCAGTGTTGTAGAATAAGCACACATTAAAATTAAACATATACTGTACAATTAATATTTTTATTTTCATTAAATCAGTTCAAATATAAAGCAAATGCTAGAAAACAGTTTAAAAAGATGAGTTCGTTTTAATATAAAGTTTTTATTTTATTTTTTTTGTTCTAACATGCTGCCAGTATTCAAGCATGTCCATATCACAATATAAAGTGCTTGATCATTTCAACTTTAGTGGATTTAATCGTGTGTATTCAGTACTGTACTGTTTAAACAACATCACACTCAACAACTGTTGAATAATCCCAGCAGGATTATAAGATTTGTGCACAATCACTAGAAATATACACCATCTGTTATAGCTGTTATCTGTCTAACGTGAACCACAAAGCAGCATGCAATGCATCTCAACAACCAAAGCAATACAGAAAATAAAAAGCTCACCAGATTTAAATGATCGCTGTTTACTCAGCCACAAAACAGATGAATATAAACTCATATCATATAACTTCAGAAGACTTTACTGTTGTTATTATTTTACAATGCACTTTAAACAGACGTAATCTATAAATAGTAAAAGTGTATTTTGTTTGGGCCAAGAAATAAAGCGCTGTAAAGCACAAAAGTGGCATTGATTTAATATATTTACAGACTGTTTAACAAAGCTCAAACGTGGCATGAATGCATTTAAATGATGCATTTAAATGATATTATGAGATTATTATTTTTTTTATATATTAATATAGAAATATTGAATGATTTAAATAACTGAAATGATAGTTTAAAAATAAAACCGAGAACTAAAACCGCCAGTAGGTGGCGGCAAATCACTGATTTGATCACTGAATCATTCATTCAATCGATTCGTTCAAACAGCTGATTCATTCAGGAACTAAAGTAAAGTGACCGACTTTAAGAATGTGGATTGAATCATTGAGTCACTAGATATATTCAAAATCGCACTTGCATTCATAAACAAAATGCAATGCCAGCTAGATGACAGTTAGCTTTTATAGACAGAGTTTACATTAGATCTAGTCAGCCCAAATCTGATTTTTTTCAGCCCAAATCGTTTTTTTTAATGTATTTATTTTTTGTATAGCTTTATTGCTGTTTTAAATATTACCAATATCAGGTTCCAATGTGAACAGATAGTAGTTATGAGCTGACCTGCATGCACACAAAAATAAAATTTTAATTTAATTTCAATTCGTTTCATTCCAAACCATCTGACCCGTATGGGATTTGCAACCATATATGGAAGTGGCACAAATCGGAATCGAAATGATCCGATTCTGTGTGGTTTGTGGACTTGGGCCGCATTTCCCTGCAGTGTGAATGTATTCAAACATTCACATCCCAAACTCAGATCGCTTTCTTTAGGCTGTTGAATGGATATTATTATTTATTGAATGGATATGGATAATATTTCTGGGCCTGGCTGTCATGTCTCATAGCGGCCACTAGATGTCAGTGTTTCCTAACAAGAAATGACCGACGGTCTCTATTCACCAGCTCGAGTGGATCTGGTTCAGCACAGATGATGTGAAGAAAGGTTTGTCAAGGGTCTCTCATGTCAGGATCACAGGTTAATCCACTGCTCTCAGCAAACACCCTCAGAGTCGCTTTATGAGCTCAGTGGTGCCAAACACATGTACTGATCGATTGCTTTCTGGCATGCTCTGTCATGTGTGATGTGTGTGTCCCGCTGAGGCGCTGATGTGTGTATTCACTGCTGCCTGGCTGTTTATGAGGGGAATAATCAGTTTTATTCTTTCTGCATGTTTTGCATGGATTAGTGTTGATTAAATAGAAACACTACATAGACTCTACACAGTTTGCTCCTCACTGAAGACTCTACAATTAATTTCAGGGGTGTTTTTTATATCAAAACGGTGTGACATATTGTTACGAATGGAAGTTTACAGATTTTATATTTTTTAAGATTACATGATTCAGGGTAAAGATGCAATGCCACATCAAAGCCATAGTTATCTGGCATTCACATCACAAATGTGTTAAAAACCTGCATTGATAAAGAGCTTGAAAATGTCTTGGAAACAAATCTTGAAAATGTTGGATGGAAGTTTAACTGTTTGTCTAATGTGCATTGTTTGTTTTGGCCTTTGTTTATCCCAGATGTGTCTCTTTGAACAGACATTCTCTTCATCTTTTTATATTAAACTAATTATTCTGAATGAATTATTAAACAATGACAGTGAGTCACTAACAAAGACACCATCACTGCATACATTTTGTAAGAAACACACAATCCAGATTCTGCTTGACTGGCATGACTTCAGATTTAGGAATGTTCTGGAGGGACAATAAAAAAAAAAAAAATGCAATGCATTTTCACACAGTAAAAAAAAAATAAAAAAATCCTTAATTCTTCCCAGATGGGTCTCAACCAAGAGAATATTGTCCCTCTGCCAGATCCCCTGAGAACGTCCATCAATACGTTGTGAGACATCAGGTCACCGAGCAGAAGAAGTGGAGACCATCTCAAAGAGAGAGAGATTCTCAAGTGTAATTGGATTAGAAATGTCAGGCGTCCTCGTCTCAGGAAGCCTGCGTGTTGTTTAGAGATGTTTTAATATGTCTGATGAGCTGCTCACAGACCTGAATGCCAAAGACATCACTCCCGGTTTATTAACACACAGATATGAAAAGAGACTCGAGGACGAACGACAAAAACTAAAGGGTTTAACTGCTTAGTTGCATACATCGATTATTGCTGAAAATAAGCTCAGTTACCAACAAAAGTGTATGGTTCTTACATGTTTTGTTCATCATTAATTCAAATATGAATTATGTGTATTTTAGCTGGTATGATAAAACATGAAAATATTTTGCACTTGTTGCATTCAACAACAACAAAAACCCTTTGACACGGCTGCACAATGTCTTTGCATGCATCACTGTGTTTGTGCATGATTTTACTAGAAACATGAGAAATATCGAATGCATTTGTGTCCAGTTCATCATAAAATAACCTCTGACCTGCCCGGGGTTAATTGCACATATTTCTTTCTCTCAGATGCATGCTTTGTTGTAAAAATATACAATAGGCTATAGGATAAGGACAAATGTGTTTATGTTCTGTAGGATGAGATTGTTATCTTTGAATTGTAGTCAGCAGTGAATTCTGGGAAATGTTCATTTATCATCCATGACTCCTGTTTAAACCGTGAACACAGCGGGAGAAGAATAACTAAAGTTTATAATAAACAGCAGAAGAAAACACTTTCAAAAGGCCCTCACCTTCCGCTTAGTTTGTTTATATTTTATAGTTTCTGTACTAAATGATATGTCTATCAGTATTGCATTAATCATATAGTTTATTTATTTATTACCTGGAGATCACACATGAACACACAAGAACTGTAAAGTTTTTCTGCATCCGTGTGTTTATTGTCTTTAAAAACGTTTCTGATTTATTAGTAGTAATTTACATTTGAACAGTAAACCTCTGTTATCCAGAAATCTGTTTGGCCAAAACTGTAAGAAATAGTTAAATTCTCATTTGATTATATTTGAAAAGTTATTGTTTTATGCCTTTATCTTATTACCACCATTTTTGATAATACATGTGTATTAAATCAAAGACCCAGGGGGAAAAAAGCAACACAGAATCTTCTAAAAAATAAAAGAAAGAAAGAAAGAAAGAAAGTGTTTCATAGGGCCCTATTACTGTAAAAATGATAATAAATTATTGTTACATTTTATAAGTTTTATGCTTTCAGTTTATTAGATGTGCTTTTTGATTGCAATTTAATTGAACCATTAAAGCAGTGTCTTGAAAAACTAAAAAAGGTTCCAATCGCATTTACAAATTGTAGTAAGCATATGTTTAATCTCTGTTGTGATAATGAGGAGGTTCTTGGGAAATGTTCCCCTGGCCCCAAAATGTTAGAGAAGCTCTCTACAGATTAAAAAGTGTCTTAAGAGTCAGTTTGAGATGTATGCATGATCTGAAGCTGAATAAATCATCTCTCCAGTGATGTGTGGTTTGTTCGGAGGACAATATTTGTCTGAGATACAACTATTTTAAAATCTGGAATCTGAGGGAGCAAAAAAAAAAAAACTAAATATTGAGAAAATCATCTTTAAAGTTGTTCAGATGAGGTTCTTAGCAATGCATATACACCTCAGAGACTCGAGACCGGTCACATGTATGAAAGAGATATGCATGCGTTTGTCAAGGTGTTCTGGGTGCTTGTTAAGTCAGAGGTAACTTTAAGAAAGGAAACCTTTACAGTCTTAAAAAGCAACAGAATTGACATTTCAGCGCTTCAGAGCTTCTCTGGGGCCGTTGTGCCGTAAACAAGTGAAAATCGAAGCTCGGTGTCCTAAACGCATCACTGAGCTCAGATCATTTACAGATGAGGTCCAGACGAACTGAGATACTTTCCAAAACAACAGACACCATGGGTTAGGAAAGCGTGCATGCTCGTGTGATGTTGGAGGGTTTTGCACAAAAGTTGCACAAGCTTCATCATTTATTGAAAGCTATGTTCAGCAGATCAGAATGAATGAATGCAGACCAACTCTGAGAGAACATCTTGTTCAGAGCGACTAGTTTTGAAGCTTTAGGGAAGATATCCTCTCAGTTTTCTGTTTCGTGCTCATTTCTCCGTTACGGCTTCGGCTCCTGAGACAAAAGGCCGTTTGTCATCAGAAGAGCACTGCAGGCTTTCTTCAGACCTACACCCGTTCTCAGATACATGAGAAATCATGGCTGTAGGAAACACAAGCAATATTAATCGGACCCTGGATTGCCTGCTGAAGAAAACTGATGACACTGGTTTCCACTGGTCAGGAGCGATGCCTCACAGTCCTTGGACTAAAATGAAGAACTGGATGCTGCTTTTTCCATTTGGCAAGCTCTAATCTGATTGGCTCTGCTGTATCAGACTGCATCGGATGAGGCTGATACCATAAACACTTCTGAGGAACTTTTCCAAGTTAGTGGCATCAAATCACTCTTACAAATAAAGCTTTTAAAAGTCATAAAAGAACCTTTTTTGATTCCCCCCAGAAAATTATCTTAAAATATATATTTTTTTTGAGTGTGATGAGCATTTCAATAATCTAAAGAACCTTTTTCCACTATATAAAAAAAATATTTTATACATGGAATCGTAAAGCATGCCAATAAAAATTAATAAATAAAAAAATAAGATGCAAGTAAATAAATAAATAAATAAATGAAACTCTTATTTTAAAGTATAAAGCTGCCAATAAACAGCATAGAATTAGGATAACTGGACAGAATCAAGGTTGTTACTGTTAACTAAAAAAAATAATATTTCAAATGTGTTTTCTTTACTCAAATAAAGTTGGAAAAAAAACGAAAATTTTAAATATTGCATTGTCATCTAAGTTTAAGGTACTAAAACTAAAAGTGAAATCAGCATAAATTAAAGATACATTGAAATATTTTAATGAAGCATACACTAATAAAAATGATAAAAGCACATAATACATTTACTAAAACTTTAAAATATATAAATATAAATCTATTTCTGTCTATGACAATGTAAACTTTTTTTAATGAAATTAAATGTTTTTTTTTAAATATGAATAAATACCATGAGAGTATGTTAATGCTGGCTGTGCACAACAGGGGATCATCTAAACCAGTTTAGA
Source organism: Carassius auratus (assembly GCF_003368295.1). Taxonomy (NCBI): domain Eukaryota; kingdom Metazoa; phylum Chordata; class Actinopteri; order Cypriniformes; family Cyprinidae; genus Carassius; species Carassius auratus. The sequence continues at coordinate 2,453,069 of NC_039292.1, read as the reverse complement.
CCAGCTCAGACCACAAAACCTGTTTGTTTCAGGCTGTTATTATTCTTCAGCAAGTAGGATTTCATGGAAACGATTAAGAAAACACAACGTGTTCTTGGTTTTCATATCACATCTCTCCATCATCATCATCCCACAGAAAAGAAACATCTTACGTGATTTACATGTGGCTCGATCCGGAATCATTTCTTCCGTCGGTTTTCCTGCTTCACGGCTGTCTCTGGAATAGATTAAGGTCAAAGATGGTAAGAGAGAATGTTAAAAAACATGTGAATCTGAAAACTTTGGAGACTGTCTCTCTCTCTCTCTCTCTCTCTCTCTCACACACACACACACACACACACACACACACACCGCAGCTGTTTGGTCTCTGGTCTCACAGACTGGAGAGGAGAATAAAGGTTAATGCAGGAGAGGACGTGTGTCCTCAAACAGGAAGCTCTCGAGCGATTATGGGATGTTTGGAAAGGATCCTACCAGGCATCTTGTAAAGAAATGTCTGCTGTAGCATTTTGCACATTTTGAGATAGAGTGCAGAGAAAAAAACACTCATGCTAATGTAACACACTGGATCTGTCACTAAACTAGCAGCTAGCATCGGTTAGACCGCTGGTTACACACTTCCCCAAAGCGTTTCAGTCGGACCACTTGTGCTTATTCCCAGCAGTATGAAAACAGCTAGCACAAAGTTACGCTTGCAGTTCATATAATGCTGCATCTGAATGGCAGATGGTCCTAGAGACGGCTCGATTGCTAAAAACACATTAGTCACCACACATCCAGAACTAATATTTCTTAAAGGTTTGATTTATTGGATTTGGCACATGGAGACACAGACACGTTTGTAAGAGGTGCAACACATTTAAAGTTGGCAGGGAACAATTCTGTGAGTTTGGAAGCCTGTTTCTGCCACGGGATAAAATAAAAAAAGAAAGGTTATACGTTTTCAGAATTTTGACTTTTTAAGGTTAAATCTGAAAATCCTGACTTTTTTTCTTGCAATTATTTGCAATTATTTTTTTTGTGTTACTTTTCCATAGCAGAAACAAGCTTTCATAGCTGAACATTTCAGTATTTTCTTTAAAAAAACATTTCTTTTTAACACATACAAGCAAATATAGACCATCTGTTTATATACACACTTACTATATACATGAACAGCATTAACTGCTCAAATTTCTCAGCTTATATATATCAAAACTCCTGAAAAGAGTCCGGTAAAGACCTGACTGGTCATGTGAAAACATTCATTTATAGCACACATCTCATGCTGGTAGGTTTCATGCCACCACAGTGAGGCTAATATTTCATAAAGCAGAGCGTATCCTATGTTTTATATAGTGCAACATTCATTTATATTCTGGAAAGTGATATATTTAGTGTGAAACCACACGCGTGCTCTGGTTTCTGGTTTACTTTGACCAGTATAAATCCAGTGCTGGCTTCATTAGATGTTTGTCGCAGGAAATGCCACAGTCCCCAGAGAGACTGACCGTGTTTCCATCTTCCCACGAGCTATATACGAGACCAGAGGCTGTGAAGCATGATCAATAAATATAGATTTACAATAGAACAACCTCAAGTCACTTTGTAAATGTGTCTATATTTGATCAAAAGATGCTGTAAAAAATGAAAATATTATTAACATTTAAACTGACTGTTTTCTGTGTGAATCTGTGTTAAAGTGTAATTTATTTCTGTGATGCTCCGCTGTATTTTCAGCATCATTCCTCCAGTCTTCAGCGTCACATGATCTTCAGAAATCAGAATAATATGATGATTTACTGAAGAAACATGTATTATTATATGATGAAAAGAGTATTTATTTGAAATAGATATGTACTTTTGCTGAATTTATTTCATCCTTGCTAAATAAAAAGTATTAATTTTGGATAAAAATGCTGTTTTCAACATTGATAATCAGAAATGTATTATATTATTATGATTTCTGAAGACCATGTGCCACTGAAGACTGGAGGAATGATACTGAAAATACAGATCAATTTTACTTTACAATATATTCAAGTAATTTCAAATTGTAATAATATTTCAAAATATGTTTGATCAAATAAATGCAGCCTTTAAGAGCAGAAGAGACCTCTAACTCCATATGAACTGCATCATTCCTCATCAAACGCTCATGTCACAGTGATGTCACAGCTCTAGACTGTTCCTGGGTGACAACACAAGTCTGTTTTTAGTTTTCAGACTCCGTCGCATCTCCTGAGCAGTAATGGTGCACGCTCGCCTCACATCTCCCCGCTGAGAGTCTGACTGAAGAGCAGATCTGTGATCCTGACTCCTGCGTCACGTCTCGGCCGGAGCCGAGGGATCGAACTCTCTCCAGGTGCCCGAGCTGCCCGTGGGGCTGCGGTTGGCAGCTTTGGAGAGCAGCGTGATTCTCCGCAGGCTGCTGCTGTCCGAATCCTCCTTCCGGAAGCTCTGCTGGATCTGGTGACTGCAGGGGAAGCAGTGAGCGAAGTCCTGCAGGAGGTGTCCGCTGAAAACCATGTAGATCCACGGGTTACAGCAGCTGTTCAGACTGGCCAGCAGCGCAGACAGAGTGACGGCCGTGTTCTCTGAATCTACACACACACACACACACACACAGAAACATTAGCTGCAAAAGCTTGAAATAAAGAGAGTGTCTAATAAACAGTCCAAAAAAATCATTCTTTCCCCACGGAACACACAGTTCTACGACTCACTGTTGACTGTTTACAGTTGCTAAGCAACATCGGAACAATGTTTATCATGGAATGCAACAATCTAACAGCTTAGAACATCCGTCATCCAATCAGAATCTAGAGTCACTGTACCGGCCAATCAGCATCCAGGACCAGAACTGATCTAGTTTTATTAAAATTATTATATTACATAGTGTCTTTATTTCAGCAAAAAGAGGCAAACATTAATTTATACAGGTAAAATTGTCAATAAAAATCGTAGATTCTAGAATTTTTATATATATATATATATATATATATATTTTTTTTTTTTTTTTTTTACTTATTTGGTTTTTCAGTCATTCTGAAGAAGTTGATTAGTCTACTGTGTTGCCAGATATTAGTGTAAAATATCATATGACTAAACTAGTAATTCATTTATTTTAAATAAATTTTAAAAAATGGTCTCGAAGCTACTTTTGACTAAACATCGCATCAGCTCATGTGGCGTTTTTAATGTTAGATTTACATAAATCATGCAGCTGTTCTGTTCAGACACAGTATTCTGATCTGGTGATTTCTCAAACCATCTTTATAAGTATATCAGGAGATGAAATTCAACACGTTAACATTTCTTTCCAACAGCAGCCGTCTGAAGCTCCTAAACATCCTGGTATATTATAAACCCATTATCACAATACAGTATATTCACTTTTAATAAAGATTACTGAATAGGGGAATGTATTCATGCCTTATGATTACAATATGTTTTATGTTTATATTTGAATATTAATATTAATTTAAATAACAATAATACCAAATCAACCAGTGTTTTAAGAGTCAGATCAGGAAGAAATAAAATAACAGCTCATTTTCACTTTGTACAGTGTGCAATCCAATATTAATATATATGTAAATATGAAATATTAATGAAATGCATGATATTTTAAATCTTTAAAAATACAACCTAATAGATTTAATGCCATTTAAGTTGTTATAAAACATTGCCCATAATGCATAATGCATTAATCAAATGTGCATTGCTTTTGAACATTTTGAATCTGTTACAACGTTACACAACACAAATTTTATTTGTGGTATGATTAAATATTGTGTTTAAAAGATATGTAATTTATTATAAAGCGGTTTTACATATTTAATGCTTATACAAATATGACTTAAATGTACATTGCACTTTTTGAATGCATATTAATTTTTTAAGCATTACACAACATAATATTTTTCGTTAATGATATAATTCAATGTTTTCAATGATATGAACCTTATTAAAAAGTGCTGCATATTTAACACTTAACATATATGCATGCACACATAATTTATATTAATGCTAATATGAATGGTGCATAATTGTAATACTTTAAATAGAAATTAAATATATGAAAGTTGACATGCTTAATGTACATTCATCGGTTATACAATACTGTCATTATTTTGTAGTGAAATTAAACGCTATATTTAAATATTGGGTTTTGAAAAAGTGTTACTTTAGACATGTTTTCCCTCACCGTCCCAGCTGAAGTTCTTGTCCCACACAGACCACATCTGCACGGTGAAGAACGGCGCCCAGCAGATGATGTACGCGAGGACGATGACGAAGGTCATCTTGACGGTGCGTAGCTTCGCTCTGGAGATCGTGGTGACGCTGCTCACCGAGCTCTTCCCGATCAGCCCGTCCGCAGGAGTCTTCCTCGTCTTATATCTGATGTTCATTCTGATGCTGTGGCAGATGAATCCGTAGCTGGTCATTAATATGATCACCGGGATGAGGAAGATCCCCGCTGTGATCCAGGTGATGTACGCGCGCACTCCCCAGGGCTGGATGAAGTGACCCCAGCAGTCGTACACCTCAGAGCCGTTCTGGATCTCACTGAGGGAGAAGATGAAGTACTGAGGCGTGCTGAGGAGCAGACTGCTGATCCACGTGCCCGCGATCATGATGTGGGACCTCCGGGTGGACTGCTGGAGGGTCTTCAGAGGGTGGCAGATGGCGATGTAGCGGTCTAGGGTCATCATGACCATCATGTAAGTGGACGCGAACATGCCCATCACCTGCAGGTGCTTGACGATCCTGCACAGAAAGTCCGGGCCGTAGAAACGGAAGGTTATTTCCCAGCACAGCTGCGGGAGGACCTGGAAGAACGCGACCACCAGGTCTGCCAGGCTCAGGTGTTTGATGAACAGATGCATGCGGGAGGGCTTCTTCTTGGTGTTGTGGATGGCCACCAGCACGCTGCAGTTCCCGATCACGGCGACCGCGAAGGTGACGCTCAGGACCGCGATCTCGATTTTCGCGACTTCTTCGTCGCGTCCGAACGGGTCTGTGGAGTTGACCGGGTGCGACGTGTTGCTCGGGTGTCCCATTGTCAGATTAGTCGAGAATGACAGCGGTCCGACGCGTTAAAGAGCGCGTGAGCGACGTGCGTAAATGGAGACGCCGGTGTCCCGTTGCGCGCAGCTCCGCCACGAACCAGAGATGGTGAAACCTTAGTTTAAAATCTGCGTAAAGGTTGGAGGTTTTAATCCCTCAAGGGTTGGAACATAAACTATCTCCATTTTGCCCTTATTCAGTAATACCTTTAGAGTTACTTTGGCAAAAAAGTGTTTCTAAATATTGGAGATGAACCCAGAGCTCCAACTGTTTCTCTTCGACTGTGTGTGGCTCTGCTCGAAGCCTTTTAAAGCCGCCTCAGATTTCAGTCACGGAGCCAAACCCACCGGTGTTCAGCAGCTCAGTGCAGTCACATACTGTACATACAGACAGCCCACCGGACCCTAGAGAAAACACCCCTCCTGAAGTCTGCTCTCTGTGAAGATCAGCACTGACACATTCCCATACAGTTCAGAAGAACAAAATATTCTCACACTAACTCCAGTATGGAACAAGATCTTTATTTTATTATTATTATTATTATTATTTTTATTGTGAATGAATTCAAAAGTATATATAAATAAATAGCTTTAATATGAATTCTTATTGACACAATTTCCATTTATTTCAATTTCTAATTTTTGTGAAAGACAACAAAAATATATATATATTTTTTATTATTGAATTCATACATACAATATATTGCAAAAATATTTAAAATATATGTGTATATTTTAAATTGTGCCGAAAACATGTCTGGGTCACTTTTCACTCTAAAATACAATAAAATTATTACAATTAAATGGATTCATTAAATTAATAAATTATGCATTTTTGTGACAATTATGCTATATCGTGCAATATATTTACAAAATAATATATTATTTTAATTGTGTCAAGACAAAATAAAAACTTCTAAGGTGGCATTGTTATGTTAAACACAATGAAGCATGATTTCAAATTCATGAATTTTCAAAAAACAATACATTGCATAATGATTTTGAACTATGTTGGTTAAGTTACAGCTGAAAATAAAATTTTTGGACTTTAAAAACCCGACTAAGCACTTTAAAAAATTCAGTTTCCTTCAAATAAAAAATGATTCATTAAAGAATCATTCAGACCAATTTGTGAATCATTTGGACAAAGCATTTAAAATAACCAGCTCAAAAATGTATTGCATTTCAGCTCGAACCACACATCATAACCAGATGTGAGGACGTTTTACTGAACAAAAGAACCAGATTCAGCCAATTCAATATTTTAGAGCTGAAGATCACAATTTAGAAAATTATGGGAATCCTTGTATTAAATATTGTGGGAAAGAGCGGTCGCTGTCTCAGACGAAGACAAAACAAAATGTTCTAGAAGAGTGAAAACAGGATTTCAGATCAGTAAATCAATCACGTGCACTTTACCACATGAAGCACATTTTAGTATTTGACAAAAGAAACATAAGTTATAAACTAATGCCGATTTGTTACTAGTGTCCTAAAACTCCACGTTCTCTCCAGTTTGTCACGGTGACCTGTATGTCATGTTTATTTATACGCAACTGTTCAGTTTTGTCAAGACGATGTGAAATAAAGCTTTAATCAGTGAAATGTTCATTCACCTGAGCTAAGACTAAATTAAAAAGCATTCAAAGTAACACAAGTGGGGTTGCATGTGACTGGTTTGTTTGCACAAAAGTTTGATTTGGCTAGATTGCATGAATAGATTTGAGATTAGTTTACTGTCTGCAGAACTGTGAGAGGTAATTGTCTGTGCTGAATGCGTGACTGGGTAATGCACAGTAGTTGTTTGTATGCTTGTATGCTGGCGGCCAAATGATTCCTCATTTACTTTATGGATCAGTTGGTGACTCTCACTGTCTCTCTTTATTCAGCTAATGGCACTGGATGGGCAGCAGTTGTGCAAATCTGTGCTTCTCAGCTGCTTTTGCTTCAGAACACATTTTCATCTGGAGACTTTTCTGGCAATCAAATAAAACTAGACACTGGCCACTGGGTAAGTATCATGCACACATGATTACAATTCAATAATGGTCTCTATAAATACTGCAGTAATGGAGCTGAATGTCTAATATCATTGCACTTTCTTCTTTTTCACCCATTAATCCCTTTCTACCTCTTCACTTGTCTTTTTTTTTAGTTAAAGAGAGATATGCATATAAAAGCCTATTAATACCCATTCCATCTCGTGTGTCAGTCTTCAAATATTTGCCTCACTTTGTCTGTTTTTGCTTCTTTGCAGATTGGGTGCATTATACTCATGCTGGTTTTAAAGCTTCCGCACTCTGTCCATTTAACTTTTTGATGCAGTAATATTTAAATCACTAAGAAATGAATCAATAAGAATTTTTCTTACAGAAATAGTTCACTCCAAAAATAAGAACTGCCATTAATTACTTGCCTTCATGTCACTCAATATTTGAGATATTATATTTCAATATTTGTCACTTAAAATTTCAGAGAGATCGCATTTGATCTGAAAACGTTCAAGTATACTATTGTAATGTAAAAATAAAATTATTCATTATTTAAATAATACTGGCAACTTATTACAAAATAATACAATGATATATAGTTAAAAAAATAAATACAATATATATCAAAATAATTGTATTAAATATTGCATCTTAAAAAAACTCTAGCAACCATCCATAAAATAGAATTACATTTATTTATGCAAAATATATATATATTTTTTTTAAATGAAATTTACCCTCCAATAAATATCAAACAAATATATATATATATAATTCAGTTACTTTTCCTCTGAAATGACCTTGTGAGATTCGCTTTTCAATACATATTAATCTCACAAAACAAGCACAATGTAATGCATTGTTATGAAGAGATACACGTCATGGTAAAGCATCTCTGCAACATCTGTCCTCCTGACATCAAACCGCACGCACTATCTGTGCGCTTCCAGCGGTGATGCTGAGAACTCACGCTGATCTCTGTGACCAACACTATAACTCACAACCCACACATCACAGTCTGTGATAAGAGTCCCAAACTTCCCATCAAACATAGACACTCTATTCCCAGAAAGAGAGCATCCTGCGGTTCCAGTCTGGACAATGGGAAGTGTGTGTGTGTGTGTGTGTGTGTGTGAGTGAGTTCATTCTCAAGACAGAGCCCAAGATATCAGCTCCTTATGTTTGACTGCAAATGTTTGCAAGCTTTGTCAAGGGTTATTTAAAATGATATTAAAGATGTTAACTAAGAATCACTATTGCACCAGACATGAACGATTCCTTACATCATGTGTCTTTTTACGGAGAAGGTGCTGTTAATTTATTAACTGATAAAATACAATACATATAACAATATTTCTGACTCTTAGCGCTAGAGGCGAATGTCTCTAGTCTGTCGAATCACACTCTAGAGACTGAGAGTGTTTTACTCACAGTACACAATGAGAAACACAGAGAAGAAATATTGTTTGTGCAACACAATGTTTCATAATCGGACACGGCTATCGGTCACAAACCACTGAGGAAGCTGTTGCACTGCATGTCTCGGATCCATGTGACGTCAACCAATTCACATCTCTCACTTCTGTCTTTGGGATCAGAGAACAGTTTGAGAAAGAAGACGCAGAACTCGGAGTCGTCCACCGAAGGGATGTTCAGAAACCATCAGGACACCTGTTTCTTCTCAATTCAGCTGTCGAGATCCAGACGGTCTAATAAAGAATTAATCACAAAAATCCAGATCCAGATGGTCTGGTGTTTACCTCGGACGGGGATCAATTATCATACTACGCTGAGAACTGACTCATGTACGCTATTCTAATGAAGCGAGAAACAAGATACATCTTGCCACTTGATTCTCAAACATTAAGGACACATGTATTTTCTATATTAGTCTGATGAGCAACTTTTCTAACTGGTTGATATGTTTTGGGATTCATACATAGAGAACTAAACTTGTATAATGTATAAGTTAAGATCACACTGACTTGTGGCATCTACAGAAGCATATATCATCACTTTAGAACTAAAAGATTGTTATATTATTGTTAAAAGTCAATGGTGAAAACCAAGGAGAATTTCCCATCTGTCGCCCTCTATTACGAACGCTGGTTTAATGACCTTCAAGTGTGTTTTCAAATTAAATCAGAAATCATTTGTGAGAGTTGATGAGACTTATGAGACACACACATATTGACAAATTTAAACACTATTATAGAAGTTTAATATATTTATTAAAATAGGCTTCTTTTTTGATAGACGCACAGCTTTGCAAACAAAGGTTCAGATTTTATTGGACTCGGATATGGACCCTATATAACATGTTTGTGTATGCATGTTATGTAACTCTTAAAAATATTATAGGAATTAATTTCAAACCATATTTTTGTTTTATTTTTTTTTATTTTTTTTTGTGATGGATCAATTCGCCCAATCTTGAAGACAGTTTGGATGGTACCACAATTATTGAAGCTCATATAGACATTATATATCGTATTGTGCAAAATATTTAAATACAGTAGTAAATAGCTTTGAGTTTTTCATTTAAACTATTTCTGAACTCTTAGATATTGATTTTTGAAAAATGACTTCTTACTAAGAACCGTATGCTTCTTACAAATATTACATTAGCAGTAATCACTTCTGAGTAGATTACTTACAAATAGTAATCCATTACTGATTCCAGATTAGTAACTAGTAAAGTAATCCATTACATTACGAATTTTCAGTAATATAATTGGACTACTTTTGGACTACTTTTGGATTACTTTTGGATTACTTTTGGATTACTTTTGGATTACTAATTCATTTATCGCAGACAGGATAATTTTAAACCATATTGGTATAAAATACGAAGAGTATGTTTATGTTTAAAATCCAGATTGCATGTAATCTGTTACTACCCAGCACCGATAGTCGTTATATTAAATGGAACAATGTTATATTTTAATCATGTTAATAAAGGTTCACAACATCTGCAGTGGAATTAAAATGTATTTGGAAATAAAAGTCTTGTTTTCAAAGCAAGAACACATTTTAATTCATTTGATGTCAAGGTGATTTTAGTGGATGCATGAAGTCATTTTGCAGTCTATTCAATTTGAAACTAGCTCCAACTAAGTTTCCAGTGTTCTGCTTGGAAAAGAGCATAATGCCAGCTGACATTGGACGTGGAACCTGGAAATTGGTGTGGAAATCTAATGTCAATGATAAATAATCACTTTTGGAAAATATGTTTTCGTGTCTTGGTGTCATCTTTTGAGCCTCTGGCAATGTACTGGCTTTTTGGATGGAAGTAGGCAATATCAATAATGTATGCAATGACATTTAGACATGTGGTGAAGTTTGTAGTGTCACCAAACCAAATTGCCAAAAACAAGAACTGTTGTCAAGCATGTTATCAAGCACGTCTACTATTGGTCGGCTCACAGATGGCCCCGCCCCATTCTCACGCCATTGGTCGAATCAATGTTGCTGTGTCAAGTTGCTCAAACAAACAGATCAATGTTTTGAGTCATAGGTTCACAGTTTGAAGGGGAATCAACCCACCACATATATTTTCCACTGAGATCTTCCCAAAACTTTGACATTAACATCAATGCTTTTGGTGAAACTGATACTTTGACATGGAGCACATTCATCAGTTTTTAGTTTTTTAACTCGTCATCATGAGACATTGTTTTCCCACTGAAGTTCAAACCAAAGGAATCTCTAATGGAATTTTACCACTGATCACAAAATTCCTGTAAGACTATAATCCAAGACATAAAATTTAAAAGATTAGTTAAAACCAAGAAGCTTTATTCTGTTTATTCCACTTAAATTGTCATCTGGCTAATCATATTCAAAAAGACTTGACAACCGCATGAATGATTATGGGTTCTGAGAGCAAAGCACAAACTGGGAGGCTTTTCCACCAACAAGATCCAAATAAAACAGTCTTTAAACCCCTCCCCACCAGCTCTTGGAGGGCTGTTTCGAGAGAAGATGATTCACAAGTGACTCCTGCATATGAAGTGTCATGTGAAAGTCGTCTCTGATTGGGACTCAGGGGGATTATGGGATACTCTGAGTGTCTCTCGCTGGCATTCTGCATCATATCTGCTTCAAACTGACCTTTTGTACTGATCACAGACCGTTTCTTACAAACAATCAACATCCACCAGACCTCCACCAGTGCTGGGGAGGCTACCTAGAAACTAGCTGGCCCAACTACAAGCTAGGTGTCATTGAAAGTAGATGAAAATAAAGGGGCAGACAAACAAATAATCCAACACACCAAAAAAATGAATCGACAAAATGGATTTTAGTTAGTAGCATCCCAACACTGATTATTGTGAAATGATGGTTGTTGCCCGTGAAGTAGAGGGAATGGACAATGGCTTGTTTTCTAACCCTGGGCTTCTCTCTGAACCACTGCAGTGAACCAGGACGGATGTCTGCTATTTTAGCTCTAAACTCGACTATAATAGAAACCAGTTCGGTTTACTGGCCCCCGTTAGGACATACAGAAACATGCGTGCGTGCTCACACACAGCAGCAGTCATGCAGAACAAACATCTGGTCATGACCCATCGACAAATAAGCGGATGGGAGCCATTGCATGTAGAATCAGAAGCCTAGTAACACCCCAAGCTTTTTAGAGGAGTGTTTTCACACTTTCCTCATTACACGTGAAGTTCTAGTTCCATTTGCATAAAAAAAAGTGTAAATAAACTCCCCTCACTGACTGTCAGCTGTTTCATTTAGAAATCTTTATGGATGGATCATTGAGTCACTGACTCAAGTGATTCGTTCAAAACCACGGAGATAGAACCAAGTGCGTGTAAGTCATTTATCAAGGGTAAATCCAATAGAGAAAACAGTCCATGCAGGGGTCAAAACCAAAACATCAATCCAGAACATATACTGACAAGACACAGCAAATACAAGACTTGAGACGGACGTGAATATCAGACATTCAACTGTGTATAAATACACAGAAGGTAATGAGGGAACTGGAGACAGGTGGGGAATAATCAATTAACCCAAACAAGTAGGAAGGTGACCAAATAAGGGAACAGAAGGTTCATAAAGTGACAGACACCGTGGGAAAGGAGGACATCTAGTGGAACCCCAGGGAACACCACCCAGACACTGTGACAAACTTTCTCAATATTAACTTTTTTATTTGTTGATCTGTTGTATAAAATCAATACAACATTCACGATTGTGCTGATGTTTGGGAAAACTTCACTCATGCTTGTGTGATATTGCTTAACTATATCATATCATATCTTATATATATATAAGGTTGTGGGTTCGATTCCCAAGGAGCACGTTAGGTTAAAAAACGTTAGCCTGTGTCATTTTGGATAAAAGCGTCTGCTAAATGCATAAAATTTAAAATGTTAATATAATGGGGTATTTTTGTTTTAATAACTTGAATGGCATTTTAACTATATTCTAATAGGCTTCATCACATTTCCTTTGGATGCTAAAGATGTTTTTGTTTTATCCATATATTCTGGAAAATGTCCGTTTGCGCATCTTTAAAACATCAATTATTAACGTCGATGATAAATATCGCGCAACACTACTTTGGCTATATCTAATAATAAATAAAGAGTTTTTTTCTCATTGTTGCACAACTCTTAAGTATTTTAACCAGGACTGTGGAATTCAGGCTTGTGGTCGGCGCGGGTCAAACCGACCCCTCTTAAGGATTCGACTGGGGACTCAACAGTGACGTGACAGCCGAAAACCAGACATAATGATCTCCTTCCTGGAGAAAACCAGTTCACATAGTGACTTCAGGCCATGGCTCGAACTAGGAACAAACTAAACCAACTGAATGTCAAGCGTTTCACAAGAAGTGTGGGTCAGGAAACACGCTCTAATGTGGAAACGTCACATGCATTATTCATCAGCATCATTCTGCTGGCGTTTTTATGTCATTTTAATTCAGACCTTCTCTCCAGATTGCGTAGGCTTTGCAACATTTGGTTTTATTGTTCATTAGAAAATCAAGGTAATAAATCACCATGTGTTTTTACATCACTCTTGTGGACTGATGTAACCATGCTTTCTCTTTATACTGTGCTTATAACGTTTTTGCATGTTGTAATTCTATTCTGTATGTGCATCATATACACAATGCATTATATTTCTGCAGTCGTGTTTTCTTAATGAGGCGAGAACCCGAGGGGAAGAAGGTTCAGCGTTAAAGTCAAGCCAGATCACAGTTATTAATAAAGCGCTTTATAAAATACAGATTGTTCCAAAGCAGCTTCACATAAGCTGAAATAAAAATGTTGTAAATTCATCAGTTACGAATCATTCAGTTTAAGATGATAGTGTCATTATTCGGCTCAGTTGAGACTTTCACACAGAGAGACTAATGTGTGTGATCGTGCAAAACACATTATTGCACACCATTTAGAGATTCTCTTAAATATTACTGTTAATAATTAAAGGAAAGTATTTAAGTCTATGACAGGATTCACATCTCAGGGAAATTAAATCGATTTAATAATCAAACCTTACTTTCTTCTTTCTTTTGAGCATTTAAAATGTTTAAATGGGTTTTATTCTGCAGTTTTCTTTCTGCATTAACACAAAGTCACATTAAAGCCACCTAAACGTTGTTATGATAATCACTGAATCAGATATGAATAATCAGCAATCTATCAAACCAATCTAAAACAATGGTTGAATATGGCTGTAAAATAAAACTAAGCTGCAATATATATATTGTTGTGAATTTTTTAAAATTTATAAAAAAAAAAAATCTCTTAAAAAAAATAAATAAATAAAATAATATATATATATATATATATATATATATATATATATATATATATATATATATATATATATATATATATATATTTTTTTTTTTTTTTAAGAGAAAAAAAATTATATATAATTTTTTTAAAACTTTCTCAAAGTTTTTAAATTCCTTGCTTTATTGTTGTGATTTTTAAAAATTATTATTATTGTTTTCTTTTCTTTTATGTAACGCACTTTGAATTGTTATTGTGTATGAAATGTGCTATATAAATAAACGTGCCATGCCTTGCTTCTCGTGTCCATTATAAAGTCATCAGCGAGCTCATTGTTATCTGATAAATTCCCCTTCTTCTGTTCTGGCCAAGATCCCAGAGAAAGTTCCATTTCCGAGCCAGCCTTGGAATTCACAATGTAAAGTACAGGGTTAATGGAGAAAATACACTATATGACAATTAAAAGTGGATCTGATGTGGGGGTGGGGGGTGTGTGTGTCCAAGTCAAGCCACACGAAAATAAGACTTTCTTCCATGACTGGAATCAAAACAATGATATTTCAGACAATCACCATGATTTAAATAAAAGCAAATAAAGTTCACAAAACCCCCTCGAGTGGAACGTTAAACACTGCTTCCAGGAAAGTAATCATCATATTCTGTGTTTAATGCTGACCACTGTTGCATGGTTTTGCACTTGCCTTGTTTTTCTGAAACAGCGCCAGACCAGATTCATGTAGCATTCCTGGATGGACGCTGAATTTTAATCACGACTATTCAAAGCATTGCAGCAACGACACAAACTCAAACCTGAAAGGATTGTTGCCTTCTGGAAAACACATCTTTGGACTGGTTCGGATGCACGTCGAATATACAGTATATAAACAAATGCCTGGTCAAAAGGTGATAAGAGAGTTTGTGGGTTACTTCAGATATTCAGTTTGGTGCACAGCGCATCTCCCAATGAAATGCACCGACATTCTGTGCTTGGATCGGACAAATAAACAGTGAAATACTGCAGAATCCTAATCCAGGGAAGTGGAAGAGGTATGTGGCTGCTAGGAAAGAGAAACTGTGAATTCAATGAAAAATGTCCCACATTCTCCTGAGATTATCAACTGCATTCATGAGCTGCTATGAAGAACGATATGGCTCATTAATGCAGGTCAACATCCCAGAATGCTCAGGGAGTCGTCTTGTCAGTATGCTACGCTACGCTAAGTTGAAATGTCACCCAATCAGTGTTATCATAGTTCAACCCTCAATTACACTTCTGACGCACACGGTGTATTTGCATGCTGAATGTGAGGTATGAATGCAAATATAAACCTCTGTTTAGATCTAGTCTTTAAAATAAAAAATGTTTTTTCACCTTTGAATGAATGGTTCCTGAACTGGATTTGTTTCTTGCAAACATGCAGCTTTCGTCTTCTCCAGATGTTTACTGATCGTCTGGAGTGCTTTGGATTATTGTGATGTTTTTATCAACTGTTTGGACTCATTCTGACGGCACCCATTTACTTCCATTGGAGAGCGAGTGATGCAATGCTACATTTCTCCAAATCTGATGAAGAAACAAACTCATCTAAATCTTGGAGGATGTTTTTATCAGCTGTTTGGAATCTCGTTCTGACGGCACCCATTCACATCCATTGGAGAGCGAGTGATGCAATGCTACATTTCTCCAAATCTGATGAAGAAACAAACTCATCTAAATCTTGGAGGATGTTTTTATCAGCTGTTTGGACTCTCATTCTGACGGCACCCATTCATTTCCATTGGTGAGCAGTGATGCAATGCTACATTTCACCAAATCTGATGAAAAAACAAACTCATCTAAATCTTGAATGATGTTTTTATCAGCTGTTTGGACTCTCGTTCTGACGGCACCCATTTACATCCATTGGTGAGCAAGTGATGCAATGATACATTTCTCCAAATCTGATGAAGAAACAAACTCATCCTAATGTTTGATCTTCGATGGCCTGAGGATGAGTAAAATTTCACATTTGGAAGAACGTTTCCTTTAAAGAACCTTTAAACTAAAAAAAAGCATGCTAAAGAAGTGCAATTGTTCAGTGAGCTCACCCGATGATGTATAAAATAAATAAATAAAAATCAATACCTTAGCAACAAATATGAAACATGTTATTCACTAAACCCTCATCCCAGAGGTACTTGAATTATGCAAAATCAATTATCTAACTCACAATGGCAAAGGTTAATGGAGGTGATTTTATATTGTCGCTTGTGTCGCTCAGATATTAAAGCATGAGTCACTGTTTAATTAAAGGCGATTTTCATCATAAAGAAAAACTGACCTCTCATATTTAAACAGAGTTTCAGGGGTGTAATATTTTAATTAAATAAAGCAAAAGATAAAATTTCCCTCTGATGGCAATTTTGCTCTGTTAGTCACCAGATGTGTACTGAACTAATTTGATTATTAATGGGTCAGAAATGAAAGGTCTCTGTCCTTTATCAGCTTTGAGGGTCTGTAATTAGATCACAAGAAACAAAAAGTCTACAGAAGAAGAATCAGAGTCAGTCCTGTTATATAACTGCGTTTTACAACCCCCGAGAAATTCAGCTAGTGACAAAAACAGATTCACATTAAATCAGTGTAGTGTGAACAGAGCCAATCTGAATTAGGAGAGAAAGCAGAGACGCCACGGTCTTTTGGAGACGGACAGCTGATCAGAGGTGAACAAAATACAATCACTGAAACAAATACTACCAATACACTTCATAATTGTTTACATTACAGTAATATGAGAATGTTAGCCATGTTTTTTACTTTTACTCATTATTTTATAATACAGCTTCTGAGAATTTTTAGGGTTATTTGATTTTTATTAATTGACAGATAAATGACACAATGATGGATGAATGAAAGACACTGGATATATATCACACTGCATTACTGGATTTATTTTATTAATTAATTGTAACCAAAATAATATATATATATATATATATATATATATATATATATATATATATATATATATATATAAATATATAATTTATAAAAAATAATAAAAGAATACATTTAAATTGTATTTTGCATAAAGAAAATGTCCTATTATGAAATATATGTAATATAATATATTATAATAAATATATTATAATAAATATTTCAGAATTTGAAATGTTCTTTATGCAAAATAAAATAAAAATAATTTCTAAATATATATATATATATATATATATATATATATATATATATATATATATATATATATATATATATATATATATATATATAATTTATAAAAAATAATAAAGTAATACATTCTTTTCATTTTATTTTGCATACAGAAAATGTCCTATTATGAAATATATTTAGGCAAGGCAAGGCAAGTTTATTTATATAGCACATTTCGTACACAATGGTAATTCAAAGTGCTTTACATAAAAGAAAGAAAAATAATCATGAAGAAAAAAAATAACAAAAATAAAACAAGTAATTTTAAAACTTTTAAAATGATTAAACTTTAAAAACAGTTAGAAAATGATTTTACATAAAAATAATAATAAAACAGTGAAAATATAGTGCAATCAGTTCGGACATTGGACAGTGCTCCTTCAACAAATGCACAGCTAAACAGATGCGTTTTGAGTCTAGTATCATAATATATTATGATAAATATTTCATAATTGGACATTTTCTTTATGCAAAATAAACTACAAATCATTTATAATTTAAATATTTATATTTTGCTGCGAAACGTGACCTGGACAATTCTGGGCCATTTTTCGTGAATTTCACAGTGTGCCAATACTTTAATTTTAAGCTATCTGAAATGATGAATATGTTGAATCACACTTATTTTGTGAGGAATGCACTACGAAGGTATTTTATCAGAATCGTGAACAGAAAAGCCAAACCAAACACGTGCACAACATCTGATCACATGACACGGCTGAAGAAAGAAAGATAAGGCTGGAATAAATGAGCTATGTGACCTCACATAGCTTTCAACCTCAGACTTTCTCTGGAGTGCTTGAAATGTGTGATTTGTTCAAAAGCTAGAGGTGCCATACGATGCCCTAGCAAAACATTTTGGCAATCACACTGCAACGTTTCAAAGTTATATTAGCTCTATCTTGGTCTCAACAAACTCAACCTGACACTGAGATGTGTGCCTCTTTTTCCTTTCCTGCATCTTTATATGCGAAGCTGTAAAAATGATTAATGTTGACAGATAAACTACTGTTAAAGGCTCCAGGCAACAGAGAACAAACTCTACACAGGTGCATTAGGATTTCATGCCATTCCCAAAACTGACAACCACAAATGAACCATGCTTTTGCTACACTAACTATAATTTAACCATGGTATTTGTAATAAAACTTTACCGTGATAAATAAAACCATGGTTCATTTTCTTAAGGATCGTGTATACCGTCTTCTGTTGTGTTTCACATTTAGAAAATGATATGAGGGTGCGTAAATGTTCATTTTGGGGTGAAAAGGTCAAGGGATAAGATTGAGAATGTCGAAAGGAAGGAGTTTGATGTGTGTTTTTGTGTCTGTGAAAACAAAAGTGTCGGTAAACTCCATGATCAGACAGCAGCGTCTTATAAGATCTGCTGCATGCCGAGTCATGAAACGATCATAAACAGAGTCATATATGAGCCGCTCTCACTAAATAAGAGGACAAAAACAGAGAGCGAGACAACTTTTGGAGAAAGTAGGAAAGTGCTGTAATAATGCCAATGTTGATGATTGCAAAAATGACTATATAAGTGAGGAAAACTCAGTGGTGGACGAAGTACACAAATCAAGTACTTGAGTAAAAGTACAGATACGTATAATAAAATATTACTCCAGTAAAAGTAAAAGTACTCCTTTTTCAATTTTACTCAAGTGAAAGTACAAAAGTACTAAATTTTTTATGTACTTAAGTAAAAAAGTACTGAAAGATAGATGTTTGCAATTTTATATAGGCTAATTTAATTTTATATTAGCACTTTTTTTTTTTATAATCCTACTGCTCAAAATACCTGGGATTTTTTCCAAAATAACCACTATATGGAGTCAAGATATATTTTTGTTGTTGATATGGACTACGTTGATATGGACTACGCCACCTACATATAGGTGGTTGAATAAAAATATTTGGACATTATTTATAAAAATTACCTCAAGTTAGCACCAGCAAGCTTGTTAGCTACACAGTTAGCATCAGCTAACAATATTTACTTATTTTCAGTGCGGTTATGAATAACGTCCTTAATAACAATGGATGAAAAAGTTAGAGCTCTACTGATGATTAAGTCTAGAGTGTGTCCACCTTTGTGTGTGGGTCCATGTTCATGCTGAATCGACAAGTAAAAAAAAGCCTCAAGTCCAAATATTCATTTATCACCAATTAACTGTTTGACAAACACTTCCTGCTTCGATGTCCAGATCTGAATTAAAAAAAATCTCAAACATGCTCCGATATCCCGATCAGAATCAACCGAGTCGCGAACAGGCTCCGAAGTCCCGATCTGAATCAACCGAGTAGCGAACAGGCTCCGAAGTGCCGATCTGAATCAACCGAGTCGCGAACAGGCTCCGAAGTCCCGATCTGAATCAACCGAGTCGCGAACAGGCTCCGAAGTGCCGATCTGAATCAACCGAGTCGCGAACAGGCTCCGAAGTGCCGATCTGAATCAACCGAGTCGCGAACAGGCTCCGAAATGCCGATCTGAATCAACCGAGTCGCGAACAGTCTCCGAAATGCCGATCTGAATCAACCGAGTCGCGAACAGGCTCCGAAATGCCGATCTGAATCAACCGAGTCGCGAACAGGCTCCGAAATGCCGATCTGAATCAACCGAGTCGCGAACAGGCTCCGAATTACCGATCTGAAAACTTCGACCAAAGAATGTAAGAAATAACTCAATTTCCAATCTGTTAATATTACGGTTGCGGGGAATTTGGACAAGCATAAGGTATTTTATTTAATCTGTGTTAGTTTAAGGTTATTTTATTTTATTTTTTAACCTAATACACGGAGACGCTGATAGATGTGTCTGCTTTGCACTGGAGCATTTCAGTGGGCTTAAATAATTCTCTATTTACAGCGGATTTAGTTCCCAAACAACTGACAATTTTGACCTAAATATGATTTTCAGTTACAATAATTAATCCTAAATTTCGACATTAATAACTTAGCAACATCATACTCACACGCTCACAAGATCTCCCGGTTCTTACTTCTGGAGACTCGCACTAAACGGTTCATTTGAATCAGTGAGTGGTCGACTCCAGAACAGCTGCAATCGGATCATTCTAATTCGTAAACGAATCGTTTAGTGCGATTCGCGATCTGAGTAAAGTTTATTTTGAAAAGACTCAGTTCGTTCATGATGAATCAGACACCGCTTCTGCGTGTCGGAGCACGTGATATATTATAGGGAGTAACGATATGTTTTATGAAATGTAGTGAAGTTAAAAGTACGATCTTATGCTTTGGAATGTAGTGAAGTAAAAGTAAAAGTTACTCAAAATAAAACTACTCCAGTAAAGTACAGATACTTGAAAAATGTACTTAAGTACAGTAACGAAGTAAAGCTACTCCGTTACTGTCCACCACTGGGAAAACTAAAGAGCAGGGTTTCCCAAACTGGGAATTAATGACAAGCCAATAATAAAGGAAGCATTCGTTTATTTGGATTATGTGAATACATGCTTTAATGCTAGATTTGTTTCATCTTGTCTTCTCCAGATGTTCAAGGATTACTTGTGATGTTTTTATCAGCTGTTGAGACTCACATTCACATCCATTGGAGAGCAGGTGATGTGATCCTACATTTCTCCAAATCTGATGAAGAAACAAACTCATCTACATCTTGGATGATGTTTTTATCAGCTGTCTGAACTCTCATTCTGACGGCACCCATTCACATCCATTGGAGAGCAGGTGATGTGATGCTACATTTCTCCAAATCTGATAAAGAAACAAACTCATCTACATCTTGGATGATGTTTTTATCAGCTGTTTGGACTCTCATTCTGACGGCACCCATTCACATCCATTGGAGAGCAGGTGATGTGATGCTACATTTCTCCAAATCTGATAAAGAAACAAACTCATCTACATCTTGGATGATGTTTTTATCAGCTGTTTGGACTCTCATTCTGACGGCACCCATTCACATCCATTGGAGAGCAGGTGATGTTATCCTACATTTCTCCAAATCTGATGACGAAACAAAATCATCTACATCTTGGATGATGTTTTTATCAGCTGTTTGGACACTCATTCTGACGGCACCCATTCACATCCATTGGAGAGCAGGTGATGTGATCCTACATTTCTCCAAATCTGATGAAGAAACAAACTCATCTACATCTTGGATGATGTTTTTATCAGCTGTCTGAACTCTCATTCTGACGGCACCCATTCACATCCATTGGAGAGCAGGTGATGTGATCCTACATTTCTCCAAATCTGATGAAGAAACAAACTCATCCTAATCTTGGATGCTCCGAGAGTGTGCACATTTTCAGCCAGTTTTAAATTTTTGGGTGCACTATTCCTTTAAAATCTCACTTCAAGTAAATATTTTATCTTGAAGGTATAATGCAATAAAAAAAACTGTGAATCCTTGCTCTAGAAGTCGCAGATTTTCACCTAAAAAAACACTGATCGTTTATGGTTTCTGGCCGACCTTGTTTTCCATCGACAGAATGAAAGTCTTGGCCTTGGGTGAGCGGAAAGCAAGACCCCTGTTGAGTTTCCACTTCATCACTGCCGTCCGAGCCAGAAGAAAATGTCAAGGTCTAAGGCACAAACCCTTCAGAGTTTTGGATTACAGTGTGATTGAACATCCCAACACAAACAGCAAAAACTTATGATGTTGGAATAACAGCGACGAAGACATCCTGAGCTTGGCCAACGGCAGAGATGTCTGGAAGATAAGGTGATGAAGAGAAGGTTTTACGCTGACCTCAGGCCAGAACGCGTTGATGGACCCATCCTGAACAAATACGGCAGCTCAGTCTGGTTTCAAAACGACGGCCAAGACAACCAGAGACCAGGACACATGCAAATGGATCAATATGAAGAATGCATTGCTCAAAGAACCTTATGCATGAGAATCTGGAGTCATACGACTATTTCCAGCAGCTTTGGTAGATTATGATGTAAATGTTCGCAAGGCCTCACCATGGAGCAGAAGGTAATGGATCTGCTGATAAAAAAAACACATTTAAAACCCTCTTGTCACCAGTATGACATTTTTAAATGCACATGGTTAAAACATATTTTAACACTGTTTGTATTAAACATGATGGTTTTTACTGTGATGCATGCGTTAAGCAGCATTTCATGTATTTCATGATCTCATGAAAGTGCATATAGCACCGTTCACTGCTTCTACTGGTCTATTATTTCTATGCACAAATTTACGTCTGCGACCGCTAACAAATTAAGGTCTCAATGCCAGAAAAAATGAAATAAATAGCTATATATAAACACAAGTCTGGATCCCTGCCATTTCCAGAGAACCTGTCAAACTGGTAAACCCAGACTTGTTGAGCGTAGCATTTTTAGCAAAACAAAAGGCAGGACACAGCTACTCTTAAAGCAAAAACCACTCGTCTTTATATTCCTAGTCACTCAAGTAAAAGATTTTTAAAGCTAGGCAACATTTAGCATTAGGTTGCATGATGAAATTAATCCAGACAAAAACCAACGTGCTCTTCACACTGATTCTTCTGTTTCACACCACGTCCGAGCAAGCTGAAGGTAATGCATCTCTTACTCATTTCCTAACTTCATGTGTTCTCACTCTATTATTGCTTGATGGTTTCCCACTCTCTCTCAGCTTCTCGTGAGGATGAGGTGAGGATCCTGATGGTGGGGATCCGAGGTCAGTCCAGATTCAGTGCTTCAGATCTTCTGTCAGGAAGGAAAGACGGAGGACAGGAGGACAGAGAGATTGAGAAGACTCCAGTAATTACAGACGGGGCTCGTCGAATGATGCTGGTCACTGGATCAAACCTCTGTGAGGAGCACACAGAGAGACAGACCTTCACAACAGCGCTGTTTCTCTCGTCTCCTGGACCTCACGTTGTTCTAATGCTCCTGAATCTGGAAGATCAACAATCACAGCAGTGTGATATTGAGAAACGAGCTCAGGAGCTGCTGGGAGCAGAAGTAATGCAGTACTGCATCGTGCTTCTGCTCCAAAACCACCAGGAACCTCTGACAGGAGCGTCCAGAGACATGATCGACGCGTGTGGAGGAAGATTTCACATCATTAGAGACTCTGAACCAAAACCTGCTCAAAGAGCAGCTCTCGTAGCAGAAATACACAAGTTAGTTTGGCTCAACGATCACAGATTTCACTCAATAGTGACTCAAGAATTAGAAACCAGAAAAGATTCCAGTCAAAGTGTGCATGAAGGAAATCAGAAGCGCTCTGAAAACTATGATGCACGATGGATTTTACTCATTTTACTGAACGCTGCTTTTATTTTCACTGCAGTACGACATGGACATTTCCATTTTGCCGAAACACTGTGCATGCTTGCTATCTTTTCCCTCACTTTAAGAGAGACTCTCAATCCAGATGTTGCTGTTCCTTTAAATTTGATTGCATCCTCAACTTTCACCGTGGCTTCTGCGTATAACGACTTCACAAACTCACCACACGGACACCGAATCATGATGTTTTTAGTCATGATCTTCACGTTTCCCAGTATAGTGTTGATAGCAGGTCTGGGGCTGACTGTAGGAACAGCTGTCAGTGTACGGACGTGGTCAGATGTGCTCGTAGCGTGCCATGCTGCTCCCGGAGTCACATTCGGAGCTCACTTATACACTATTTACTCCATTATACCAAATCAAATGCAAGCTCCTACAACTCAAATTTTTGCATTAAAGTTATTCCTGTTTTGTTTCTTTGGAGTGACGCTCTCGATGGGGTTGGTGACTGTGTTTGATCTGTTTGGACTGAAGATGACAATATTCCTGCTCATATTAGGATTTACTAAAATGTATTACCATTTAAAAAGTGATTCCGTTAAATGTGTTATTTTTTTCCTGATTTTTCCATGTTTTTTTGTATTTATTGGGTCTTTAATATCATTTTTATACAGT
This sequence comes from Carassius auratus, assembly GCF_003368295.1. NCBI lineage: Eukaryota > Metazoa > Chordata > Actinopteri > Cypriniformes > Cyprinidae > Carassius > Carassius auratus. The sequence continues at coordinate 2,429,164 of NC_039292.1, read as the reverse complement.
ATATTATTCCATTATATTTTATCAGTAATTTGAAGCCGATAATAGTTAATAGATAACTGATAACTGAAGTTAATGCTGATATTGATTTTAGGGTAATGTTAATATTTCAAACATTTATTGATGTTTCTTTAACTATAAGGGTATTTGTGGCACTGCGTACTTTCAGGAAATAATCTCTCTTATGATCATCTTATTTATTTTGTTTACTAACGAGCGTTTAACATCAACACAGACATCACAGGAAACTCTCGAACATTTTCTGCGCAGTGTCATTTCCACCCAATTTCTAATAATATATTGTGTTTATCAGCATTTTGGAATAAAATGATTTGGAAAAAATATTTTGATGTATGTAAATACACACATTTGATTAAATGTAGTCTTGGAAAGCAGAAAAAACTTCTTTCAAAAACATTTAACAGCCTTAGCAAACTCAAACTTTTAAAATGCAGTGTAAAAGTTTAAACTATGATGTTTTCAGAGGAAGCATTTCTAGTTTGCTATCTTTAGACAATGGCAACTTCAGTTGGCCGGTTAAACCAATTTAGCCCAACAAACCCTTTTAAACTTCTGTTTTTGTCAAGAGTACAATTAAGCTTGTCCATGTAGGAAGTTGCAAACTTCATCTTTTACAAACGTTCTTCTCTTTAACGCTAATCACCCAGATCTAGTCCCTGAAGATTCATGGTGTTTTCACTCGTGAACAGCGAGATCATTCCTTCCTTTGTCTCCCGTGCTTTAGGCGTTGTTAATATTGGAGATTTAAGATATTAGAAACATTTATAATGACTCATTTAGATATTAAAGCAACATCCAGGGCCTAGAGCCACAGTGCTGCAAAACGAAAATGTTTAATTTTGTTATTACTGTTTATGATTATTGTTTGGGCACGTACTGTACCATCCTTTGAATATAAATCCCATATAAATGTGATAATCCTTCAGTGACAATACGTATATTAGTGTGACCATCTGACACCATTACTGTACCATCCCAGCTAACAAAAACATGTTATATTAACATTTTGCTTATGTTTTCATAACCTAATGAGAACATATGCAAAATGTTATTATAACATATTTTTGCTAGCTGGGATTTCATTTTTGAATGTTCTCTGAATGTCCGAATTGTCCACTTTTTTAAATGCTTTATATGCCAATTTAAATTTTTATTGTGCATTTTTGCAAACATGATGATAATGTTATGTTGGAACTTTCTCTGAACATTTTGAATCATAGTAAAAAATAATAATAATAATAGTACACAAATGTCCATCTTTTTGGAAACATTTAATCGAAAAAAAAATCCATTCATGATGTATAAAGAACATTTTGAGAACACAATTTAAAATATGAAAAGCTTTCTAGTAAAATGACCGGGAGAACATATTTGTTTGTAACTTTGAGAGAACCTTGCCGGAACATTTTGCTAAAATTCCATTAAGTTATGTCGGAATTTTGTCTGAACGCAAAACTTCTCAAAACATTCCATTTTATCCTTTAGCCAACATTATGCGAACGTCACTTTTGAATATTCTCTATTCTCTAATAATAATTTTTATTAGTTCTCTATTACTAACCTAACAAATACTATTAAAAACGCATCAACTAAAACATTTAGAAACAAATATTTTATGAATATTCGACATTGGTAAAGAGCAGATACATTCGAACGATCGTTCTGTTAATGTTACTGGAAGAACTTTTTGGTTTATAACTTGTTTATAATCTGAGAATGTTCCCCGTGTCCTTATATGACTCTCGCAGACTCCGTTTTCATCCGTTTAACATCTCTGCGGCTGCGGCTTCTTTGGAAACTTTAGAGCAGCTTTTACCATGTTTTTTCAGGCTCTGCAAAGTCTCGAGATCATCTTTCTCAATCATCTCATCCTAGCTGATTCATGCTGACAGAATTGAGAAGATGTGGCTGTTTTTTCAACTCTTCTCAAAGCAGACTGGAGCAGATTTTGAGCTTTTCTTAACCCCTGCTGGACGATGTCATAACTGCACCATCATGCTGGTCCAGAGATTATTCAACAGATATTATCGACAGTCAGTCATGCAATATTTTTACGAAGTTGAAGGAAAAATTATGCTGAACTCCTGTCAACCAAAACATTTTCTTTGCTGAGGAAACTAGGCCTATTCGTGCAAAAATGTGCTTAGGAAGAGAGAAATTAAACAAATGATCATCTTTGACAAGGTCCTTGATGTGTAACTTTGCTCATGTAGCCTATCTGGGTTTTGTTAAAATGAGCCGAAGAAATGATTCCACTTCCAGAGCCAGAAGCTTCTGATTATCAAAACAGAAACACGGGATGATCGCAGCGAGAAGCCTCTCTGACGGATTGCAACATTACCAATAAATCAAACAAACATCAAGATTAGCTTAATTCCATAAAGACGTGTTGTGAGACGTTTAGAGGGTTTAAATGGAGATCAAAAGCTTTCTGAAGTTTGCGTCCCTTTCAAAGGCAAGACACACAAGAAAAAAATTAAAAAAAGTTTCAAAATTCGCATCTCAATTTTATCTCCTTTTCTCATTTCGTCACTCCACAAAATCAGAACATAATGACAACAGCCATAAAAAATATATCTATAAAACCAGGCGAGTGATATATGAACAAATGCCTATATATATATGCGTTATGTAAGAAAAATTGCCAAAATCTTCAAGATCAACCAATGCATAAAAAAATATTTTTTGTATATCTTGGCTAAAACAATGCACATTGCTCATTTGAACCAACATTTAGAATAAACACTTTGTGCTTTTGATTTCAAAGCACACACGTTTGAGTTTAAGTGTGTATTTGTAAGACTACTTAACTCTTTAAGGTTTGAATTTGACAGAATATGTATCTCAGCCTTTCTTTGAAGTGAGGCTGAGAGGGAATGACATAACAGAATTCCATCTGTGTGGAATTCATCTAAACAATGCCGACGGGAAGCCGCCAGCGGTGTGAATAAAGGCCACACAGCCACAGCTGGAAATGTGTTATAAGCATCTGAGCATGTTTACATATCTGCCCTTCATCCGGGGAATAATATTCCATGAGCTTCCTCTCAACATTAGTCTCCGTCTGGAATCCATCCTTCTCTGCAGCGCTGAGCTTCATTTCCAGATGAAGCCAATTGTTGATAGAAGATTTTATTGACGTCCCCAAGCAGCTCCCGCGTGTTTACTTTAGGTTTCCCAGAGGATGGATTATTATTTAAAGAGATGTGATGCAGTGTGAATGCTAATGAATTCCCAAAGATGTTGGCTAAAGTACAATGAAAGGAGGAACTGAATAATATCTACAGACTAGGGTGGACTCTTTATTGAATAATTACTGAATAAATGAAATAGTCTTAAATTTCTACTTTCTGTTCCAGGTTTTACTGCGAATGATTCCAAAGAAAACTTCGCAAGATTCGTAGATTTTCATCAAAACTCGCTCACCTCTGAAACGAGTTCATTTTTTCAGCTGATGTCAAACACTTTTCACCATCCAATCAATTCCACGTTGATAGCATCAAGCCCCGCCCACATTTTCCCTCATTTAGCATCCTGTTTCACGCAGAACGACGTTCATTCAAATCTCAAGCATTTATTTATAAAGTCCTGTTTTGTGTCTCAGTCAACAATATAATTGTCCAGATTATAAAAACATGGATTGTTTCACATTTACATGTGTTACGCAAAGATTGATTTGATTTGCAGTGATATCAGATCTTGGCGTGATGCTGGGGTTTATTTATGAAACTGCAGGGAACCCTTGAGGTTTTGACTCTCAGCAGCAGATGATCGTTGATTTATTTGACCTCTTGACAAGTTTCTATTCAGCAGGCTTTTGCTTATTCACAGTCTGGTCTCCAGCGTTGGTATTTATTTTGAGTTCAATTTCCAGCCCCCAGGAGACACACTGCGGGAAAACCTTCGCTCTTCACAGCGATTCGGACACGAGCCGCGCACGAGCCTTTGTATTTAGAGTTAGCTATATACAGATGAGTAAAGTCTGATGACAAACCTTGATGTTGATTTGGCAAAGCCATGCCTGACAGTGTTAACCCTGAAACATTTTTTACTCAAAGTTAGTAAAACATTGCTGACATGATTTAACCCATCATTATCAATATTTAATATGTTACTAACATGATATTTAACATTGCTAGCATGATTTAGCATGTTGCTAGTATGGACTATGTTCTAACATGTTGATAGCATATGTTGTTAACATGATTTAGCACATTTCTACTGTTTTATCAAGCCGCCTGCATGAATTACATGCTACTAGCATGCTACTAGCATGATTAAAAACATTGCTAGCATGATTTAACACATCGCTAAAATGAATTCACATGTTGCTAGCCTGGTTTTACATGTTGCAAAATGATTAGCAAGCTGCTAGCATGATTTAATATATCGATAATACGTTGTTAGCATGATTAGCGCACTGCTAGCATAAATTAGCACGCTGCCTTAGGATAGTTGTCAACCTTTGCTTGTGATAGACAGCTTGGCCACTTTTGCCTTTTTGTTTATTTATTTAAAAAAGGATCAGTTAGAAGAGATAAAGCAGACCGAGTCATACCTGAGTTGTGTTGAAGTAGAATGAAATCTCGCCTCCCCTGAGCCCATTGAGTTTTAACAGACCCCCTAATTGAGAATTTTTTTCTTTTTCTGATAGTGTAAATGTTTATTCTACACACACACACACACACACACACACACACACACACTTATACTGTTCATTTGACAATACACAGTTTGGAGTTTGCACAGCAATGGATGTGAAAACATTCCTTTGGGTTTTCCATCCACACACGATTTAGCCATCCTGCTAATCATCTCCTCATGTTCAGTCTTTGACAACATCACACAGAGGTGGATTACGCTGTAAACCCCTGTTTAACATATAATTGCCCTCTGATTTCCTTCAAATGTTCACACACATCGCTGAAGCCCGAGCTCTCATGTTGTTTTATAGGGCAGCTTAATTCCTCCACTCTTTCCCCTGAAATTCTTTCCTGGGCATGATGCAAATCAAAGCTCCTGTCGGCCATTCCTCTGAGCAACTAGGGATGTAATTCTGTTTAATGGTTTAGAGAATTTGATGCAACCTTTCATTAGCTTATGTGGACACATTAAACATTAAATGTTCTGGAAACATTGTTAAAATATGTGTTTGGTTGGTTGAAGTCAACATTACGCAAGTGAGTGTAACGTGCTAATAAAGACAAAAATGTAGTACAGGACTTAACTTTCTCCATGAGAAACTGATTGGATGATCAAAAGTGTATAGAAAATTATATTTATAATTTATGCAAAACATTATTTCTGAATGTTCTCGGAACGTTTAAATGTTTAGACTTTTTTAACATAAAAGGAATGGTTTGTGGTTAAAACATGTAGATACATTTTCTTTCTTTTTCGACTCGAACACCATCTAAAGCAAGCTAAGTAATATAAACAACCAGCATAAAACTAATTCATACAAACTGATACAAATTTAAAAAATATTGTAGAAAATTAGTGCATTCTAGAAAATGAGATTCAGGTTTCATTACTGTGATTGACAGGCAGGACTTTCACGTAAATACATTTTCTGATTTATTTCGCTATCTGAGGCCGAACAGAAGCTCCTCTGAGTGGCAGTCTGGAGCGGATCCACCCTGCAGGCCTCATGAGATGATAAACTAGGTTAAACTGAGATGAAGCACACTTTAAGATTTGCTATTTCGGGGGAGAACCAAAACTGCTCTGGAAGCTCAAGACAAGTGTCCTAGACCAAATATTTTTTGTTTGACCATTGGATTAATTTTCATCAAAGAGCTTGCATCTCACTATAAGGCTTCTGAGTAGTCTTCTTTAATCCACAGAATTTAAATTGTTTGCACTACAATAATGAAAATTTGGCAGAAGCAAATGAGAAATACATTTTAGATTTCATTTACACAAATTGAAAAAAAAAAAAAAAATCTTTATTTTTTGGGCTTCATGAGATTGGCCTGTTGTGTCATCCTTCATTACAACTAGATTCATTCCCTGGTAAACTGATGTTTTATTTTTGACATTGGACATGATGTTGGACACTGAAACAGTGTAATAAGTCAACGTCTACAGGGGACGTCTCTCTCAGAGGAGATTTGGGCCGATCCAGATGCTTCTTTGAAGTTCAGATGCAGTGAATGGCTCTGTGAGACACTTCCAGTTCCCAGTTGGTTTTACAAGTTTTTGCCTTTTTCCATCTGTTGAGCATATTTTTATCAATTTGCGTGTCCTGCTCATCGGTCCTCATGGCTTTCCATGTGGAAATGGGGAAAATTTCTCACAGGAGTTTTGCATCCATGAGAAGGTAATGTAAGGTCATATTAAGGATATTTTATAAATATAAACACTATCATAGTGTTTATCCAGCCATATATTGAGTGGTGACACAAGTCTAAATTCTATAGCAATTATCATGTCTTGATCCACTATTTTTTTCCTAATCAAAAGGAGGTTTTTATTTAATTGGCTGGGTCAAAACAGGGATCAAACAAACCGCTGGGATTTCTGAAGAATGGGAAATTATTACGTGACGGGTTACTGTGAGCAATGCTCGCTCTCGACAGTGTGCGGCTGATGTGGATTGCCTTTCGGGGTGATTTGATTACCATTTCCTTCAGATAGCCCTCGTTTATCATTGCCTGTCTCATAAAGCAATCTGTAAATGCTCGGGATGAAATCCACCTTGAGGCGAAGTTGGGGAAAACTCAGTTATACTTGCACGCTAATGCTCAAAGAAACACACACATATTTCTCACTGCGTAATATATTTTGTCCTCTCACTACTTTGATAAACAAACCCAGACTCAGTGTTGAGAAATAACCCTGCGCTTCATTTCCAGAGAACACGAGCAGCTGTATAAGAACTGTGTGATTGGTGAGTCAACGTTTTGCACGTTTCATTCTGCATGCGCGAGAACATCTGCACAGCTGTTGATGTAAAGCCTGTTACGGACTTTACTGCTGAGCAACCACTGCATGTTTTCCAACAACTCCATCTGTTAACACTAATCTACTTAAATAGTAATTTAAACCAGAATGGAATTGTGACTCTTTGTTTTTATCGTAAAAGTATATGACAACACAAGTAAAGTTGGTAAACAAACTTTGATGTCGGCTTGTCAAAGCTTGAAATAACTTTGAAATAAGATTAAAGTTTATAGATTTTACTCCAAACCATTAGATTAATTATTATTAATAAACTGATGTTTTAGATTGAATACCCACATCTTAAAGACTTAGAATTGAGAAGCACTAAGATGTTTCTAAGATGTTTTATCATGTCGATAGTATGATTTAACACATTGTTAAGCATATTTTAACACTCATAATAAGCATGTTTCTTGAATGATTAGCATGCTGCTAACATGTTTTAGCACTTGTTCGCATCATTAAAATGATGTTAACAGGTTTCTAACATTATAAGCATGCTATTAGCAATTCAGTTATGCCTAATTCTGTCAGAAATCCTAAATGTATACCGGAGCTGAAGAGGTTAAATGGCTAAATAGACCAATCACAACAGAATATACAAACACGTGCAAAACTTAAAGCCAATCACAGTTTCATATGCAAATGCCACAATGGCATAAACAGCACTGTGTTTTGACAAACATTATAGCCATGTAAATCAAAGGGAGATTTTCTCTTTCAAAAGTTTTCAACTTGTTATTATTATTTTAATATACTTTTTCTAAAACTAAAATGAATGGCAGTCACATTCGTTAATATTCATGGCACACCTACAGTATCCCAGCATGCCGCAGTCACTAAGTGCCTCTTTGAGGAACATTTACGCTGGATTGAAGAATCATGTTATGAATGGTCATAACTGAGGACAGCCAAAGACAAACAGAAGAAGAAAAACAAGGCCAGAGTGAGGAAACCAGTGTTTATTGTCTGATTTCATGGATGTCTGAGAGAAACACGTGACAGCAGCTTTCTTGTCTGTATTTATAACTTTTGGGTCACATCTGTATCAACTCTGTCCCTTCAGAACCTCTGAAGCTAAAATCTGCCTTGTTTACATCAATTTGTCTCTCACTTCATCCTCTCTGTTGCATGGATTTTGGTATTCTTTTTTTTTCCTTATGAGGAATCAAATTTTTGTATAATAAAATAAAATAAAATACAGTAAAATATAGTCAAGTATTTTAGTATTTAATTTAGTTATGCATTTAATATTTTTTTAAATAAAAATTATATTAAAAAAACACATTGACTGCTAAAAATAAATAGATTTATTATTTTAGTATTTAATTTAATTATGCATTTAATACAAAAATACATTTTAAAAATACAATTAAAATATTACAATATTACTGCTTTAATGTTGCAAAATAGCTTTGGATGACTTCGTGCCAAGACAATTGCACAACTATTTATAGCCGTAGTGGCACCAGAGAACGCAAATCATATTGACCAGCATGTTTTTAATTACTGGATTATCTATGACGCCATAAAACAGAGCCTATTCAGGCAGATCTCGAAGTTTCAGTCGAGACATGCTGCAGGTATATTACATAACCCCTGTTCAATAACCCTGTTTGTGTACTCACCAGGGAGCAAGTTGATTCTGTAGGCGTTTTGCAGAACAGGTGTTTCTGTGGACACTTCAGACTCAATCTCATCTGTGCTTCTGCACGGCCGTGATGGATAAACCCGTCTGAGACACCCAGCGTCATTTTTCATCCCCTGCAAAACAGTATCAGCGTGTAAAGCATGATGTTTTCACCTCTGTAAATCACAGCTAGAGCTCCAGGCTGAATATATTTCATTCTGCAAGAATAAACTGCACCTGATCATATAATGCCATTATGTTTCGGTTTGATATATCAATCAGTCTGATGTAAAAGCAAAGGGAGAACTTTAATGCTACTAATCCATTGTGATTTTCAGTGGCATTTACAGTGAGGTTTTCAGAATTTCCTTACCATTCAATTAAGATTGTTCTTGGGCAAAATAAAATAAAATAAAATAAAATAAAATAAAATAAAATAAAATAAAATAAAATAAAATAAAATAAAACTTAAAAATGTAAAAATAAATTAATATAAAATAAAATACAACTTAAAAATAAAAAAATAAAAAAATAAAAAATGAAATAAAACTTAAACATGTAAAAATAAAAAAAATAAAAACTTAAAATAAAAAAATAAAACTTAAAATAAAACAAAATAAAAATAAAATAAACATTCAATTGAAAAGCATTTTGGCCAGCATCAAAAATCTAGTCCAACTCGTCCCTGGTACAGTTTGAACAGGAACATCAGAATGGATTGCTTTATTATTGGAAAAAATAAACCTTGACACTTGAGTAAAATTAACTGGCACCGGCAGCAGCCAAACCCCATTTTTATTAAATATTAGTTCTTAATTACAGCTATAAACCAGATTAACCGAGGCATTTTGAAATGTTCCCACAAAACCACCACAGCTCATGACCCATTATTACGTTCTAAAAGAACATGCTGAGATCATAAAATGCGCCGTTTCCCATCAGATTTGAGTCTTGCCATTTTATACCTTGGACATCGAATCAATCGCACATCCAGGAACGAGACACAATAGAGATGTAATAAACTTATAAAAGCACTTTAGCCTGAATGATCCAGCTAATAAAGTTCAGAGAGGTTAGTTACAGACAATATCGATTCAGCAGGGAAATCACAGAAGACACGTCTGCTACTGCTGAGTCCTCCTCGTTTGAGCCTTGGATGTGTATTAGTGGTGAAATGTACATCCTTCCTCACATGCTTTAATCCAAAGCCAATGCCGTCAAGCACAATGCCTGGAAAAGGATATTTTAAGCCTCGCGTCCTGTTCGTCCGATCTCATCAACGCCGTGACCTTTAATGCAGTACTGAAGATCACGACCTTCCTGTTGTGTAGAGATTTAAAGAGACTGAATTCCATCACCTCTGTACATGAAACCAAACTGGTGCATATTGCATCATAACTCACACAGATGAGATTATAAAACATACAAATGTGCAAAAGTTTATGGGTTTGTAAAATGCAAAGCAACAAAACGGGAAAACTGCAGTAGTTCTCGGAGGAAATGTTGACTTATATGCATCATCTCATGAAGTGCTCACTTCCTTTTAGGATTTGTCTGTAATGCATCACAATCGTATGGCTTTTGTAACTCTTAAAGCATTAAAACAAACCACGAATGACCACTTAAAATTGGTGCACAACATAAAGATCACCCAACGTTGCAGAGAAGCGCAGACATTTAGTATCAGTCTACTGAGAAATTCCTCGAGCACCACTGTTGTTGAACTCGTCTTGTCCTCTCTTCTTCCTTGGAAACATTTCGCACCTCATAAACTGTTTTATACCGTGTCGAGCACCTTATGTTGACTTTTGAGACAGATCTGAATATATGCATGCAGAAATGGAAACACTTCACCTTTAAATTCAAACTGAACAAATGCAAGACATTTCATCCGGTCTCGGCTCGTACGTTTCAGAAATGGCACAGCAAAACAAATCAGACTGTGCTGAGAACATCTGAATCAATCTACAATCAAATCAAATGCTGCACGACTGTTATTATTTCATCAGCTTGTAATGATGATCTCGATAGGGTTGTGGCTAAATTAGCATGTTCTTAGTATGCATGTGATGCATGCAAACTAGCAGGGCTCTACAGTGTGACGATTTCTACTTTTTTATTAGTTTTGGCTGTGTTTAGTGATGTATCGCATCGAATGCAATGTTAATCAGAATTGACTACAGCACTATTTCCTTCATTTGCTCAATGAAAATAGTTTTAAACAAAGTCACAGCAGAGCGGCTGCGCATATGCACGTAAACATTACTAAAAACATGAATCTCAACATGAATTCATGAATTAATTACACTCATGCCACATATGAACCTCATTAAACATTTGTAAAAATGCCTACAAGCCACTTTTGTGTTCTTCTGTGCAGCTTGTGTAAAAAAATGATAATGATTTAAACAGATGGTAACTTGTTCTTCTTTTGTCTTAATTATAAATTGTGAAAAAGCTTAAAAACACAAATGTACAATTTGACATACTTTTAATAAAGTTAGGAAAAAAAGTAATTACAAAGTGGACAAATTGCCCCTGTAAATCACTTTAGGGCTCTTAGGAGTCTCTCTGTACACACACACACACACACACAGACAAATTAAATTAGCAGCACACACACAAAAAAGTTCTTAATTCTGTTTCATGCATTGTTTTTGCATTAGACGAGGCAAATTGTTATTCCCCAGGCCGAGATGACATTAATCTTTCCTCCAGTGCTTTCTATAATCGCCATGATTGATGCTTGCTAAGCTTATTACTTCAATTATGCCTTCTGGGGCTGAACAGTTTCCCATGGTGCAATTTATCAGTCACCCTGGTCATTATTTCTGCCATTTCCAGGACATCTAATGACACTGATAACATTCTAATCATCAAAGCGACTGAAAGCGTTTCCATTGGCCATAACCCAGCCGTCGTGTCTTTCCTTTTTTGACATTAATGCATGAACTATATAGCTTCATTTTGTCCCTCAGATCAGATGAGGCCATTATTTAGCACGTCTCACAACTAAAAGCTCACCAACTCGTTGTGAAGTTATGAGGATTGATTACATCAATGTAATTGTCTTCTTAGTGGACAGTGATCATATTAACTCCAGAAAGCAGAACAATGTGTGCTGAGTGTGACATAAGAACGGGCAAGACACTTAAACACTGATGTTTCCAGCTTTTCATCAGTAGATTGCAGATACTCTATTTAGTTATGAAGATTAATGCTCTTTACCTGCAGTACAGTGTTCACAAGCTGCACGGCGAGATAAATGCTTGACCAATGATGAACTGAAAGAAATAGTAAAGTTTTGTTTCCTGCAGGCAGTATATCGAAGGTAAATATCCAGTGAATCGTGACTGTGAGAAACCGTAGCAAACGATTCAGTGAGTGAACTGTTCGAATGAATCAAATGAATCGCAAACCAGTTCAGAACTTCTAGCAAACCAGGGACATGTTCAAGTACAAAACGGTTTCCGGGTTGAACGTCATGTTTCCTGGAAACGGTGTTTGAGATGTGTTTTCTCTTGTTTGGTGGGCGTGTCAGAACTGCAGTCCAATCAGCAGCAGCATGTATATAAAGCACGCGGTATTAAAGTGAACTTGCACAATGGCTTCAAGAAAAATAATGTACGAATATGTTCGTTGCAGCTCGGTATACGCAACAACTGAAGATATTAGTAGACATGTTTATCATAAGTTTTATTGTAAAAATATAGGATATCAACATTATGATGTAGTTGTTTATATTTTTAGCTTCATTGCAAGTGTATGACATTTGGTATAGAAATAAACAATGGTAAATAAGTGCTTTTCCTAAAAATGAGAAAGAAAATACAGGCTATTAAAACCGTACGAACTACAAATAAAGTCAGTATGTGAGGCTAAAAAGATGTGTTTTAGTCTGAATTAGGTAAGATATGTGCTTCCATTTCAGCTTCAGCAATCCCTTTGGGACAGGCTATAGTGCAGTAACTGTAACATCGGGCATATTTTGTAGCATTAAACACATATTTATAACGACTTCATCAGGCTCCGAAAATTCTTCACAAAGAATGGCCTTCTCAGCTGCCATAGTTGCAACTCTTGCGTCATCAGAACAGTGAGTTCAACGCATCACCGTTTCTGTTTAAAAAAAAAAACGTGGCAACGTTTTGTCGGGGCTGAACGCAGCCGAGTTTAACCGATTAGATCAAAATAGTGCTTCATTCGGCATTTCTAATTCTGATGCCAGAAAGCTGATAAAATAAAAGATTACATGACAGCATGAAATATTATTAGAGAAAATTATTTGCACGTTTTAAATTGTTGTTTTTTTTTGTTTGTTTTTTTTCTGCATGTTGTTGTCTCTGTGTAGTGGAAGCTTAAGTCGCGATCTGACTCAAATGATTCGCGAGGCCGCTCTGAAGTAGCGATCTGACTCAAATGATTCGCGAGGCCGCTCTGAAGTAGCGATCTGACTCAAATGATTCGCGAGGCCGCTCTGAAGTAGCGATCTGACTCAAATGATTCGCGAACCCGCTCTGAAGTCCCGATCTGACTCATATGATTCGCGAACCCGCTATGAAGTCCCGATCTGACTCATATGATTCGCGAACCCGCTATGAAGTCCCGATCTGACTCAAATGACTCAAATGATTCGCGAACCCGCTATGAAGTCCCGATCTGACTTAAATGATTCACGAGCCCGCTATGAAGTCCCGATCTGACTTAAATGATTCGCGAACCCGCTATGAAGTCCTAATCTGACTCAAATGACTCAAATGATTCGCGAACCCGCTATGAAGTCGCGATCTAACTAAAATGATTCTCGAACCCACTCTAAAGTCCCGATCTGATAGATCAAGGTAATTAATAAAAGTTTTTAAACAAAGAATCGGAATATCAGATAGTTAACATGGTAAGCAAGTTTGTGAATATTTTTAATAAAAAATGAAAAACGAAATAAAACGAATAGCAAGACATCTGCTGCAGTGTGTCACGTGACAATCACGTGACAAAGGATTTATCGGTTAAATATTTTACATGGGCATAAGGCTTGTAAAACAATTAACTGGGGGTTGGTGGGTAGTGGTTATATAAAATAATTATAATATATAACAATATAAAATAAATAATTTACATTATGGGTGAACAATTTCCTTTACATTTTATTTTGTCTCCTCGTTGCTCTGAGAGAAAAGACACTGCTGAAGTTCAATGTCTGATGCTGGATTCCAGCCTTCAATGTTCAGCTGGAGATGATTTTATTCTGGCTACAGCTGGACAAGTGACAGAAATTCGTCTTTCTTTGTGAAACCCGAGCAAGTCTTTTTCAAAGCTCCGGGACACATGCTGGCGCAGACCTTGAGCGACTCTTTACACGGATCTGTTATTCTTTCTAAATGAGACAGATCCTCATTCAGGCCACGGATTCTAGAGGTTAATAAGAGCGCCTCGGATCTTCTTAAACTTTCTAGTCTCATTCAAACCAAGAACAAAATATAAGTAAGGGATAATGCACAGCTATAGCTCTTCATAATGCATAATGGAGGCCAATAACCTTGCTTTAAGTTGGTCATAGCTAAGACCAGCCATCCAGCTTATTCTGCTTTTAGCATTTGATTGTTTAGTTTTTTTCCATGGAGTGTATTTAAGCTAGCCATGCATTATGCTGCTTATACCATGGTCATTTTCCAGCACTGACAAATTAAAGCTGTTTTTTTTATCTCCTGATTATTGGCCGATATATCGGTGCATCTCTACTATAGTGTTGACTGTAATTCTATAATAATAGGGAAGTCCAAACTATCAAGATATTGTTGGAATGAAATACAGAGTGATTTTGGTACATCCGATGAACGATAAAAACATTGACAGGCAATCTTCTTTAAAGACTTGGAATATTTAAAGCGGATTTTAGACGATAATACTAAATGAAGTAGACGACCTTAACATTGCCTGTCGGTGTGGATGCGGCATAGATCATAATAACTGTCATTCTTGCTGTGATCGGGAATTAATTTTTATTTGTAGGGTAAACATGTCATACACAAATGCAGATGTACATCACGCCAGTATAACACAATATAAGCCAGTATTATGAACATCTGATGTGTATCTAAGAGCAGACTGAGACTCTGAGATGTGTTTGCTCTTTCCTCTAGCGCCATCTACTGGCAGACAACCCGAAGAACTTCAGAAACATCAAGTTCTTAAACATCAAGGCTTCATTTGTACATCTGTATCTTGAAAAAATAACCATGAACTCATCCTAAACCTGTACGATTTGCCTTCTTCTATGGAAAATGTTAAGCTGATTGGCACAGCTTCTGTTTCAAGACATCGACAGTCATTATATTGAAAAACTACGGCAAAATATCAGAATACGGGTTTGAAGAACATGAAGGGAAGAAAATAATGCCTGGATTTTCCTTTTTGGAATCGGAATCACACTGTAGTACAAATCAACATCCATCTTCAACAGTGATATTAAATTCCATAAAATCAAAACAAAACAATTACCTTAATATTTCAATCAAGCAGCTCTGATTTGGTTGTCATGTGTTTCTCAGGAGACAAAACAGAGGGAAAATTATTTATATTGATGCTACATTTGTTATAAAAAAAAAAAAAACACACACACACACACACTAGAATTCTGCATCTTCGTTGCAACCCTGAATAAAGTTCCTGCGCTTGTGGTCAGGCACGGGTTAATGGAATGAAACAGGGCCACACTCAGAAATGCATTTCCTCTTCTAGAGGTCCCTACATAGTGAACTAAACACCCTGCTGAGGACCACTGTGATCAGCAAGTGTTTATTAGACCCTCATGAATAACTAAGAAATGTCGATTATTTATTTCCAGCAGATCTACATAATATTTACATTGCGAGTGTGTGTTTGTGCACGTGTGAGTTTTGAAAGATTTGCTCCCAGTTTTCCACAATGCCTCTTTGTTAGTAGAAAACAGATTATCAGCTCAAGTGACCGGAGGTGTGGGCATCTCATGTACCTCTCTCTCCTTGATCTTTCCCGTCTTTAATGTTTCCAGTAAATACCTTCGACTCCTGAAACATCACACACTGTGAGTACAGTTGCTTATATCTTATAGATACAGTGTTTCAGGCCTACAGGCAAGAAATGGAAATCAATTGCACTTGATGTGATGGACTTACAGTCTGATTTTTTTTGTTTGTGATTCTTTTAAATCTCACATTTGCTGCAGTTGTTGCAATCATCAGTTTAGGTGTTGATGTATGCTAACTACCATCAAAACAGCATCTGATTTGTGTTTGCACATGCACTGTGTGTTCCAGCCAGTGCTGAGCATGCATGCATGTCTATACTCACCATCTCTAATCACAGTGACCGGTCAGTTGAGTCTGTGATTGACAGGCTGTGGGTGGTCCTCCTGGTGAACTCCCAGATAGTCTACACGGTCTGGAAAACATCTGCTGCGCACAAACATCTGCCACATTCATTCTTCATCTTAAAGACATCTTCTCAACGTCTGTTTGATATCTGATAGGAAACCTCCTTTAGATGCATTGCAGAAGAGCAAACACTCTACAAAAGCATATCTTGCAGATGTCAAATAGACGTGATGTATGTGTGCTTTGCTGTGACTCGGGGTTTAATCATTTAGATATTCATGCATTTAGCAGACGCTTTTATCCAAAGCAACTTACAGTGCATTCAGGCTAAATATTTTTACCTGTGTTCCTTGGGAATCGAACTCACAACCTTGCGGTGCTAACGGGAAAATACCAGTTATAATTAATGAATTACATGTGTGCAATAAGCTCAGTTCTGTTTAATAACAGTATTGCGAATTCAATTCTGCTATAAAGTAGCTTTACAGAAGACAGTAGTGTCGTTATTCAGCTCATGTCAGTTCAGCAGTGTACGTAGATGTTTGCAAAGTTAAGGCAGTTCTGTGCCTGTTTTAAAATTGCGTGAAGAAATGCAATGCTGCATAAAAGCCAGACTAAATTATTCCGGCTGTGTAAATGCATTCATGCCAACTCTGAGCAGCATTAAACGCATCAATAATGACGTGGCAATGACCTCCATCCTCAACGTACGTCTGTGTATATACACCAATCACTCCTTCTGATTGTATATGTGTATTAAATATCCCTTTTTTGTAAGAGTATTTCTTACAGAATTGAAAACATGTTTGGTGTCCACTTAAATTTTTTACCTTGTTTCACATGTATTATGATTTCTGCTCCTGATTCAGTGAAGGAGTCATTAATTAATTAACGGCTTAGAACTGATAAAGTATTAATAGAGTAATGGAATTTCAGTAGTAACATCAAAATCAAAGTTATTCAGAACATGAGAAGAACTCAATAAGTCTCCCTGTGAGCAATACCTTTCTTTGTTTTTTTTTGTCTGTTTTCTCGTTGTAGGAGCTGAACACACTGCGCTCTCAGTGTATGAGTCTGTTCTGTTCTGTCCTGCCCCTAGTTTACACACAGGTTTGATGGTTTAACCTTTTCATTAACTAGTACTAGTGATAGAGACAGAGGTGGAACTAGCCAGACCCATAACATTTCTCTGAATAGATCCAAGCTAAATCTGAAATGAAATTAAGATGAATTGATCATATTTGTATGACCAGTCACTTAGTGATTGATGTAGAATATATACAGTATGATTCATCTCTGGTTAGAATGGGAAATTATCTCTAAATTATCTCTGATTGGTTGGAATGTGTAGGGATGATCCGTGATTGGTCGGAATGTGTAGCGATGATCCCAGATTGGTTGGAATGTGTAGCGATGATCCCAGATTGGTTGGAATGTGTAGCGATGATCCGTGATTGGTCGGAATGTGTAGCGATGATCTCTGATTGGTCGGAATGTGTAGCGATGATCCGTGATTGGTCGGAATGTGTAGCGATGATCCCTCATTGGTTGGAATGTGTAGCGATGATCCCAGATTGGTTGGAATGTGTAACGATGATCCCTGATTGGTCGGAATGTGTAGCGATGATCCCTCATTGGTTGGAATGTGTAACGATGATCCCTGATTGGTCGGAATGTGTAGCGATGATCCCTCATTGGTTGGAATGTGTAACGATGATCTCTGATTTGTTGGAATGTATTGCGATGATCCGTGATTGGTCGGAATGTGTAGAAATGATCCCTGATTTTTTTCAGAATGTGTAGCAATGATCCCTGATTGGTTGGAAAATATAGCGATGATACCTGATTGATTGATGTGAACATTTGTGCACAATGAATGGTTGATGTAGAATAGATATATAGTTTAGATTAATAGTTTTAGATTTTTATTAATAATAAGCTTTGTTTGTTTTTGTAATGCACTTAAACAGTTTGTAAGTGTCCTGTGCTTTCTAATAGGTTGTGACCGTGGCTGTGTACGGTTTCTTTTTGGCTTGTCTGATTGGCCGGCAGTTCCTCGACCCCGCCCAGGGTTACCCGGGTCACAACCTCGACTTCTTTCTACCCGTCTTCACCTTACTGCAGTTCTTCTTCTATGTGGGCTGGCTCAAGGTGTGTTATATAGTGAAGTATAACATTAGTTCCACACTCACAGTCCCAAATTACTGTTTAGTGATCAATAAACATTGCCTGATTATATGGTGTTAATGGAACTGACATTACATACACAAAACTTGGTTACACATGCAAATTTAGGGAAACCACCGATCGCACTGATGTAATGTAGCTATATCATCTTTAACAAAAAGTCAGAAAAAGAATAGCATTGGTGTGTTTTCAGGTGGCAGAGCAGCTCATTAATCCATTTGGGGAGGATGATGATGACACAATGCATCATGGGACTGTAACAGAATTTAACTATTTTGTACCAACCTGTGCACTTTACACTAATTCTTAATTCTCAGAATGAGGTGAACAGAGGGTAAAATCAAAGCTCTGTTATTGATTTCTTGAATAACTGCAGAATATTTATAGTCAGCATGAATTTGTTTAACATGTTTGACATCATTATTCAAGCCATATTCATAAAATGCATTTCTTCTTTATCTGCATATATTAAAAGTGCATCTCTGAGGGAAAACTTGCATATAGTTTTGTTTTGCAGTGCATTAACATCTAGATTTTTTTAATGCATCTATACTTAGATACTTTATATAAACTAATGGAATTTTCATGACCTTCTAGGCCTGTGTGTGTTTAATAATATTATAGTTTTTATTCATATTATCAAAGTTTTTATTTGTATATATTGTCCATTTTTATTTAAGATTCTTTAGTCTCACTTTCACTTAGTCAGGAAACGCTTAATGAATTATGCATCTATTCATACCTTTCATTCAAATTAATTATTCATTTCTGTTCTCAATTTTCTTTTCTTTTTTCTTTTTTTTAGTTACATCCTGCCAGAAAATATCTTTGATCATATCATATTTAAAGTTGTCCGAATGAATTCTTATCAATGCATATTACTAATCAAAAATTAAGTTTTTATGTATTTACAGTAGGACACTTACTAAATATAATTGTGTACTCTTTATTTTAGATGAACTGCACAAGCATTTAATCTAAAGCACATTTAATATTAGAAGATGCAATGATATGTAAAAAGTCATACCTTATCCTGAGATAAATATGAATTAATCCTGATACAAATCTCTCAAACACAACTGTAGGGCACAGGGTTTCACAATATATCCTGACAACAAACGAGATATAGGAGTAGCTCTCTGACACACCCGCGATGTATTTATTATTCTGGCCCGTAAATAAATCTCCAAGACGTCGACTTTCAAAATAAAAATGTTGATTAAATAAATAAATAAATAAATAAATAAAAGAAAACACGAGTGATTTCACATATAATTTCAAATATATAATATATACAATAATACGCTCGAATTATCTCAAATAAAAATAAAAGAGGTTTCTGAGTTATTCCGGTCCACCTGATGTCGCTGTTTAATATAGAAGGCTTGTAATATGAATATTAATTGAATCACGGGAGGAGCGTCCAATCACTAAACAGAATCGTCCTCTTAATCGTTCGTTCATTCGCCTGTCTATTAGCCCCCGCCTACTGACGGCTGCCTTTAACCCAATCAGTTCGGACTACCTACAAACGTCACGCGACGTAATTAATATTCATGATTCTATCCTTCACCATAGTAGAAGAAAAGCAACTTCTGAGACGTTTTAAAATGAAACATGGATTCTTCCTCACTTATTCCACCCTCTACTGTGTTTTTTGATTTAGAGACCACTGGTTTAGGTACGTGACTTTATAAACAATATCGAAAAATGTGCAGAATTATGCAAACGATTGAGTTTTCATGCACGTCTCTACTCGGTGTTTTGAAAACAAAAGTTATCTAACAAAAGTTACAGCATTTTGGGGGAATCAAATTCTCAAATCCTAGACTATAGGATGTTTATTTTTATAATTTATTTATAATTGTATATAAACGATATTTAGAAAAATATTTAATATGCTGATTTGGTGCTCTATTATATTTGACGATCAGTTTTAATAATCGCTCCTTTAATAATGTTGAAAACAGTTTTACAGTTTTAGATGTAAAAAATTCAGCTTTGCATCACATAAAAAAATTACAAATTACATTTTAAAATGTTTTGATATAGAAACAGTTATTTTAAATTGTAACAATACTTCACAATTATTTAAATCAAATATATGGAGCCTTGGTGAACGCAAGCGACTTTAAAAACATGTATGTATATATATATATATATATATATATATATATATATATAGTTTTTTTTTATATTGTTTTGACCAACTGTATATTGTGTTTGTATGTGTATATGATGTTTTTAGTTAAATTGTTACTTATAGCATATATTCTCCTCCTCCAGATGCCTCGTGTGATATGGTCCAGCTGGCTGCAGTGAGTGGAGGTCACACATTTAACCTCTTCATGGTTCCTCGGCGGCCGATGCAGCCCGGGGCGTCCAGGATCACAGGCTTCAGTGTGAGGCGTCACCGTTTGTTTCTCCATCACAGGCCGGTGCTCACCAGCTCTCTCCGAGAAGCCCTGGTCTCCTTCATCACCTTCCTCCGGATGCTGGCTCGGCCGCTCCTGGTGGGCCACAACATCCGCAGATTCGACTGCCACGTTTTGGCCAGAGCTCTGGATGAGTTCGGTCTTCGGTCGGACTTCCACAAAGAGGTTTCTGGATTCGTGGACACCCTTCCTTTGGCACGAAAGCTTCTCAAAGACAGTGGTCTTAAGAGCTTCAAGCAGGAGAACCTGGTTAAGAGCCTCCTGGGAGTTTCATATGCGGCCCATAATGCTCTGGAGGACGTGCAAGCCCTGCAGAAACTCTACTGGGCCCTAAAACCAACGGCCAATCAGATCCAGCAGCACATTTTTACCCTGGACTCATTGGCTACTGCAGCTGTCAGTCAAGTTCCAGTTAGACCATCTTTATGTGAACGCTTTAGTAAACAACTGGATATTACAAAAGAAGAAAGAGCAGAGGAACATTTGGACGTCTGATTCATGATCTCAGATCTTTGTTTAATCAGTATTTATAAAACCAGTTAAGATGCTTTTAAAGCAAAAAAACAACAACAACAACAAGTGATGCGATGTTGTTCATTGGTAATGTTTTGTATGGTTATGGTTAGTAACTTATGATGTATTTATGTTCTTTAATAAATAAATGTATTTAATTACTTGTATATTTTTTATTATGTAATTCGTATTTAACTTAATTTTTTGTGTATACTGATTATATTTCAATAATTTTCTTATGAATAATTATAATTTCTCGAATCTAAATTTTTATTAAATGTTTATTTCTATAATTTATTTATGATTTTATGTAAGTGATCCTTCAGAGATCTGATTTAATGCTCCACTATTCGCAATTAATTATTGTTGATTAGCTATTAATGATGGTTGTTATTAGCAGTTGTGCTATATTTTAACAGTTGTGTATATTTAAATTAAAACTATATTTTTAGTATACGTGGCTATTTTTAAAAATTAACTTACATTTATTTTATTATGATTAATTTAATTACCATACATATATATATATATATATATATATATATATAACGAGAAAGCAGACAAACTGGCTAAAGAGGCACTGCTAAAGGAAATAATAGTTACAATTACACAAGGAAAAGGCGTAGGTAAAGCAGTGGTTAAGAAGAAAGGACTTAAAATATGGCAGAAATGGTGGAAGGAAGACAGGAAAGGTAGGAGATATTATAAAATACAAAAAACTGTCACTATAAAGAATTGCATGGAAAAGACCTGGAGAGAGGAAATTGTAATGACAAGATTGAGAGTGGATCACACAGGGCTGAATGGCACATTATTTTTAATGGGGAAAAGGAATAGTGAGAACTGTGAAAACTGTGGGGTTAAAGAAAATGATGAACATGTAATATTGTACCGTGAATTAAATGAGGTGTAAAGACGGGTGTTTAAAGATAAGGTTCAGGAGACAGGGCGGGACTAGAAGGAGAGAGAGAGAGAGGAAAAAGAATCATCAGGAAGGCACTATTTAAATTTTTAAAAGACTCAGGGTTGTGGAATAGAATCTAAAATTATAAAATGACATGATTATACATACTCCAGTACAGTAGATGGCGGTATGCACCTTAACGTTGATTGGCGTCCGCCATTAAATAAGAGAAGAAGAAGAAGCCCAATCGGTTACGTCCTATGGTTACGTCGCCTGATGACGTCACTGCGCATACGCGTCACGCTCCCACTGCGGAAGTGCAGAGGGGAAACATCAACGGTAGCATCTCCGGTGCCGCTCGTTTTGGACTCTAAAGGCGGATAAAGGCCATCATAATGTCGGGATTCGACCCAAACCCGTTTGCAGATTCATTCGACGTCAATCCCTTTCAGGTGAGAACGAGCAATACCCAGAGAAGCGCTTCCGACGCGTTTTAACTGAAGTTTAGCGGAGCTAGCAGGGTTTGTGATGATGATGATGATGATGATGATGCTGATGGGAGTTTCGGGTCAGAGGAGCTCGGTTCGGCTGGTGATGTGTCACGGTGGCTGATGGCGCTAGTTAGCAAGTTAGCAGTCGCTGGTGAAGGGTGTGGATCCGCACCGGTGATGACACGCTGCTGAAGGCCAGAGCCCCTCCTATTAATGTTACACGAGGCTCTGATCCGCTGGGATTCACTGAATGCATCAGAAAAAAACATCTGATCAGGACATGCAGGGCGGGCGTTATGCCTTCTGCACAACATGTTTTGTATTATTAAGCGAAATAATGCGTTTTCCATTTTAAGTGAAAACAATAACAAACATGACATTCATTGTACAATACAGAACGGTCAGGATCTAATCTCACAGTGGTGACAAATAACATGCTTTTTTAAATCAACAATAAATTTTAGTTTAAAATACATGCATACATGTTTCTTTTGTATTTTGCATGTATTTTCTGTTGCATTTACACACATTCTTGTTTTTTTGCAGTTAATTTCAATAATCCTGCTGTGACACAAATGCACGTCACATCTGTTTTGGGTTTTCACTTAATGATCGTGTGTGGGTTCAGCACATTAACATGAATTCTCTTGCAATTCTGCATGTTTAAAAGGGCCATTAGATCAAATTTGGTTACATTTTTTACCTTTTTTTTTGTATTTAAAGGCCATGTTGCAGGTTAACCACCACTTTCGATTAATAGGTACATAAATCACTCAAGATATGTATATCACTTTTAAAATGTCTCAAAAATGAAATAATTTTTTTGTATTAACGGGTTTTTTACGCAACTCGGTGATGACGTCACGTTGGGGAGAAGTTGAGGAAAGGTAGCCTCACCCCTCATTTACCCGGACTTCCGGCAAGATGGGGAACTGAGCGGTCGCTTTTTCCGGAACTCGTTCAAGTTAGTCCCAAAGTTAGTTTGAAGTAGTTGAAAGTCCATTGTGAAGAGGTGTCATAAGCCCAATGGGGGTAACAAGTCCAGAATCGATTATTGGATGGTGAGTGATGACATTCTAAGAAATACTTTACGTTCTAGAATCTCTAAAACACCCTTGACTGATCATTGTTTGATAGATTTAGTTTTAGGACCCGCAGTGAAAGAAGTTAGGAATAAAGGGTATTGGAAATTTAATGCCAGATTGCTAAAGAATGAAGACTATTGTGTTCAGATTAGAGAATTGATAAAAGAAAATGAAGATAATGAATCGTTCAGAAATAATATGGGTAGATGGGAATTTATTTTAAGTTTAAGACAATTTACTATTAAATTTAGCAAAAAACTCAGCAGGGAAAAAAGGGAATATGAAAGTAATTTATTAGATGAAGAATTAGATGATCTCTATCTTGAGAAAGCTCAGGGCGCCTTCATAAGATCAAGGGCGAAGTGGATTGAAGCAGGTGAAAAAAACTCTGCTTACTTTAGCAATTTGGAAAAAAGTAGACAGTTAAAAAGTCTAATAATTAATGGAATCGAAAATAAAAATGCTAGAAGTATAGAAAAAGAGGTTTTCTCATTCTACTCTGAATTATATTCCTCTCGTTATTCGGCAGTAGATGCCGACTTCCTGTTTGATAAGATTAAGAACTCCAGATCTTGCACTGATGACTCCTTTATGGATATATATATATATATATATATATATTAGGACATGGCACTTGTTCTAGATTTGAGATTAGGAGGGGAATTCGACAGGGGTGTGGAAGCTCACCATTACGGTTCACAATGGTCGCTGAAATCTTAGCTGTTTTAATTAAAACCAGTCATACTGAAGGTCTAAAATATGATGGACAGACAAATTATAATAAGTCAGCTAGCAGATGACACAACTTTATTCCTAAAAAAATGAAGAGCAAATTCCCTTAGCACTGCAATTTATGAATCAATTTTCTGGTTTGCAGCCGAATATGAATAAATGTGAAATTCTGGCATTGCACGATTATGATTCGCATTCCTTATGCAACATAAAGATTAAAAGGGAAGTTAAATATTTAGGGATTATTATCTCTAAAGATAAAGCAACAACTGAAAATATGAATGTTTGTAACCATGTGGACAAATGTAAGTCTATTCTCAATAGGTGGCTGCAGAGGGATGTCTCAGTTTTTGGGAGAGTGTTATTATCGAAAATGGATAGTTTGTCTAGACTTCTTTACCCGGCTTTCATCTCATCAACAATGATTAAAAAGATAAACACTGTTAATTTTAAATTCATATGGAGGAATAGGTGTCAATATATAAGAAAGATTGATTTAGTTAAAAACTATGAGGACGGAGGGTTGAATGCGATTGATTTTGATATTGAAATTGGTTAAAGTCTGATCTGACAAATAGAAATTTCTTTTGGTTCACTGTCCCGAATATGATTTTTTAAATAATGGGTGGGATAGACTTTCTCCTGCGTGTGACTTTAAATGTATCTCATTAGCGATTAAACTCTCTGCTTTCCATCAGCAAGTACTTCTCTATTGGAAATTAATCTATAACCATAATTTTACTAGGGCCGGTACTCGATTAAAAAAATTAATCTAATTAATTAGAGGCTTTGTAATTAATTAATCGAAATTAATCTCATTTTAATAGCATATAAATATTTGACCTGAGAACAGTGAGAAGTAATTTTTTTTTCACATGGATTTATAGTATACCATTGAATAATGACTGAATACATAAGCTTAAGCAACAAAATATTGTTTATTTTTGTTCAACCAAGTCTAGCAGACCAGTGCAATTTTTGCCATGAAGTGTAGCAATAGCATATTTAGAAACAATTTAGAAATAGTACATTTCAGAAATTCAGGAAGCTTATAGGTGCTGGAACCTTCTGTAAAGTGTTTTTTTTTTAAGTAAAACACAATACTGTCAATTACATTCAGAACATTGGAAACACTGACTATTAGAAAACATCTCTCTGTTGCTTCAGAGGCCATAACATACTAAGTCCAACTCTCAATAACCTTGGCCAAAACAATAAAGATTCCAACATAAACTGTTGCACCAACAAAATAATACATAGTTCAACATAAAGTGTAAAGTCCACGCTAGCTGCTATATGTTTAGCGTTGGTGATACTTGAGGCTCGATGTGCTGTGGTGATAAGCGAACGCTAGTTGGTGCTCCAGTATAATCGGTCCCGCCGAAACTCATCCAGTGAGAAACGTTCCGCGGTGCAAAAATAAGTTATTAAAAATGCGGGATTTTTTTTCTGTAATTAATTAATCTTAGTTAACACGTTATTTTTTGTGTAATGAATTAATCTCAATTAACGCGTTAAAGTCCCGGCCCTAAATTTTACGCCACATAATACTCCAGTTTGGAATAACAGGGACATACGGCTCAGCAGAAAATCTGTGTAGGAATGGAGATCCAAGGGCATTTGGACTGTTGCACATTTTATGGATGAGGCTGGAAACATGTTACAACATGAGGAATTCTGTAGAAAATACCAACTTCAATGTAATGTTAAGTATTGTGACTAAAAGCCATTCCAAGTTCTTTGAGAGCAATGGTTAGAGAAGACACTCGATACTCTGCCGTCTCCCCTGTCCTTAGTCAGTTCTGCATTGAAGGATTTTAAATGCAACAACAAAGTTATTAAGAATCTTCTGATTAAAAAATATTATCCCAAACCAGTAAAAAGGTTTTACATACTTAAGGACTTTGAAGTGGAAAAAAATTAAGAAAATAAGGAAAAATTACATTTCATTTCCACTCCCACCTAAAGTGACAGAAGTCAACTTCAAAATCTTAAATGAAAGTTACCCAACAAACGAATTCTTGAGATTGAGATTCAATTTCGATCTAAATAATTGTGTCTTCTGTGTAGAAAACATTGAATCGTTAGAACACCTTTTTTTTTTTTTTACTGTGACTCAGTCCAATTTGTTTGGAGAGAAATGCAGAGCTGGCTAATGTCCAGGGAAATTGTATTGTCTTTATCTGTGAAGACAATTATTTTTGGTGTTTTTGATGAAAATAAGAATGTGGATTTTGTACTTAATTCTCTTTTGTTATTTGGTAAGTTTTTCATTCATAAATGCAGGTATTATAAAACCAAACCTATTTCGACTCATTGGAGGAATGAGTTGAATCTTCTAAGTAAATTTCTTAAACTTGTGGAGGAAAGGAAAGCCCTTAAATTATTTAATTTACTTGAAACATTTAAGTTAATTTGAAATGGCCCCGTTAAGTTTTGTTCATTTGTTATGTTTTTTTATTTATTTATTTATTTATTTTTACTGCTTTTGTTTTGTTTTGTAGCTGTATCTATAATCTTTATTAGATTAGTATTGTTATTGCTGATTCTGCTCAATCTTTACTGTAGTATACGAGAATATGCTTAACTGGTTAATGCCTTGTATGTTTGTAATTATTTTCATTTAATAAAAATAAAAAAAAAATTTCCTTATATGGGTCCTGAGGCACTTCTCCCGGAAAAAAAAAAAGTCATTGTGAAATATTATTAACTATTATTAACTAATAACTATTTAATTGTATGGAATGATATTCCGAACAATATTCTAAAAATTGTATTTGCAGTTGCGTTTTCAGTTTGTAAATGCATACATTGTGACATAATCCAAATGCAAATTGTTCATTTGTGTTTCTATTTTGGTTTCTGTGAATGGAAAAATTTCCATTTCCAACGTCTTACGAGTTATGATTTTTTTGGGGATTTTTTTTTTTTTTCCAGTCTATTTGCTTTTTCACTTTCTTTGGCTATTTATTCATTTTTCTGGTTGACAGGTGAACATAGAATTAATTCTGTATTCTTGACTTGGTTTGAAGTGGAATTTTTTCTTATACATTTTTTCTGAGCATGATTTTATTGCAAAAATGACCAAATTCACCATTTTCCTCATGGGAATGAATATCGAGGCTCTGTTTTCTGACAGTAGTGGGCGTGGCATACTTTCCCATTATATCAATAAACCCCACCCTCAAGAGTGATTGACAGCTAACTGTTACAAACTGGAAATACAAGTGCAAAAAGGGGATTTCGATTCCAGTTGAGTTTTGTAACGGTTTGAGCAGGGTGTGGAGAAAGTAAAATAGCAAATAAATGACTTTTTATTGCTATTCCAAAATGACAGAAACATATCTTGTAAGTAGAGCCCGACCGATATGGATTTTTGGGGGCCGATGCCGATGCCGATATTAACTCGAAAAGAGCCGATTTATAAGCCGATATTTTGATTTTGAAAATAAACTGGATATTAGACCCATTTCCTATAAACTGCACGTACACAACATTCAATAGCAAAATATCTGCCTGTTCTATGTATGTGGGCTGTATAAACCATTTTCCAGAAGAGATTTATGTAAAAAAAAAAAAAAAAAAAGCCTTAGATTACAGTCTCAATGACTAAACAATTGCACATCAAAAGTATATATTTTTTAATGATCAAAAAACAGTCTGGTTTTAAACATTTAACACTTTTTTTAACAGTCTGTGTGTGTACTGTAAATAAATTATAATACTAAAGTTAAAGTATTTGCAGAAGTAGTCCCACACTGCTACAGCATTCACCTTTTTCAGGTATCTGTAGGGCAGAAAGAGAGACAGAGAAAGAATAAGCATGTGTATTAATAATATCACCATGCATCATTACTCATGTCATCATTAGAATTAGAATTATAATAAACAGGGATCTCTACATAGGCAAAAATGAGAAAAAAAAAAATATTTTTTATTTGTCAAGCAATAGGTATTACCTACTTATATTTAACTATATTATTTCAACATTTCCCTTTTATGTCTGTAAAGCTGCTTTGAAAAATATGTAAAAAAATAAAAAAATAAAATAAATAAAAGCGCGTGTTCAGCTCACATTTATTTACATGTCCCCTCTGGTTTAATCATTTCTGACGCACCTACTGTAGTTACTGTAACTACACTACATTTGCTCTCACAGACACATTCACAACGGACCCGTATATATTCTCCTCTTCTCTTTGTGCAGTCTGAATCAAAACATCGTCATGCGCTGGCGAACGTAAAGTTAGCCTACTGTTACCGGAAGATTACGGAATCAATTCGAAGTTGAATGGTTAACATTAGTGCCATGAACACACCGCTGTCAATTTTGAGAAGAACCACCTTCAAACAAGTTAATAGCAAGCATTTAAGGGGCCTGCTAAAAAGGAAGCTATATTAGCGTTAGAGTAACGTAACCAGCCTGAATTCACCAAATTGTTCTCTGGACATGAGGGTAGCCTCTTCTTCCTTGCTTCTCTCTTAATTATCATCAGCAGGACTAGCGCTATCGCTCGCTTCTTACAACGGGACAGATACATGCTGACCGAAAGGAGGAACCACAGACTATGAAAGAGCTCCCGCTAAAAGTTTTTAAAACTCCGCCAACGCCATAGCGCAGCGCAGCGCGGCGCAAATCGCATTGTATCTGAAGGGCAACGCTAAACCCAGCGGGCAAATGCCGTGCATACCGCGTCCTGTGTGAAAGGACCATTACGGGGTCATTATGTGGGAAACACACCGCAATAGAATAAGAATAAGTTAAATGCTAACGTTATAGTTTGACCTCTTATTAACGTTCGCGCTCTTCCACTGATAAACATGGTATTAGCTTTGTGGCTAATCTAATATAGCAATGCATTAGCGGCTGTAAGTGATGTTGCAGAATATTTAGAAGTGATAATGATAGGACCGTTAACTAGAACTACCACACCGTTTTTATATACAGTGTATGAACTAAATCTACAATCATTTCACATGACGAACGACAGACTCACCTGGGTGGCTTGGCTGATCGCTTTCTTCTGTAGTGAATTTCTGGCGCTGTTGTCAACTCTGGAGTTGCAGACCGCCCTCTGGTGGGCAAACTATGCAACACTCATAACATGAGTGAAGAAAGAGACTCCGTTTCTCATGTTTCATCGGCCGTTATAAACGCCGATGCCGATTTAAATGCAATTAGCTCATATCGGCCGATAATATCGGCCGGCCGATATATCGGTCGGGCTCTACTTGTAAGACGTTGAAAATGCAATTGCAAATTGATTTCCTTATCACAATGTAAAGTGAAAGTGAAGTGACATTCAGCCAAGTATGGTGACCCATACTCAGAATTTGTGCTCTGCATTTAACCCATCCGAAATGCACACACACAGAGCAGTGAACACACACACACACACACTGTGAGCACACACCCGGAGCAGTGGGCAGCCATTTATGCTGCGGCGCCCGGGGAG
>NC_039292.1:2376916-2394416 GCF_003368295.1 Carassius auratus | reverse complement strand
GTTGTTGCTGCTGAGGATTGTGGGATACGGTCTGTCTCACCTCTCACTTGTTCTCCTCAGGCAAACAGAACAACTGGCCTCCTCTTCCCAAGTTCTTTCCCATCCAGCCTTGCTTCTACCAGAACTTCTCCGAGGAGATCCCGCAGGAAAGTCACCGACTCTGCAAGATGATCTACTACCTGTGGATGTGTGCGTCTACAGACTCTTCATTTGACATGTTCCTCCTCTTATTTTCAGTGTCGTCCCAATCAACCTTTCATAACTTGTCCAATCAGTTCATAATTCTCATGTAACACTGATTTTGATCACGAGCCAAGGCAGCTTTTCTCATTTTTTTTTTTTTTTATATATGGAAGTTATACCTATATATTAGTTACCCAGAGTTATTTTTAATCGTTTTTACTACCTCCTTTTAAACATATTCTTCATTTTGAATGTTCCATTTAACTTAAGCTCATAATAATATCATCATCATAATAACTTTTCACCATTCAGTCAATTTTCAATCCTCGTTTTATTTTCGTGTTGAACACAAAACAGTATTATTTGTATACTATTATAGTGTCTATTTTCATCTTAATTATAGTGTTTTTAAATATACAAATATAGTATTAAAACATAGTAGTTTTAAACATAGATTTTTAGTAATTTTTACTGTGCTTTTGTAATTTTTATTTTGTTGTTATTTTATTTTAGTAGTTTTATTATTTGCACTTACATTTTTTCTCATTGTAGTTAGTTGCCAAGGAAATATTTCTATATTTTATAAACTTTTATCAAATCTAAAATTCATATTTTAATTTTAAAGGTGAAAGTTTTTCATTATTATTAATATTTTTTCAGTGTTTTTTTAATTCAGTTACCTAAAACAGTGGGTTTTTATTTTATTTTTTTATATATATATTTTTTTACTATTTTTAGCAGTTAATTAGGTTTAGTTAACAATAACA
Source organism: Carassius auratus (assembly GCF_003368295.1). Taxonomy (NCBI): domain Eukaryota; kingdom Metazoa; phylum Chordata; class Actinopteri; order Cypriniformes; family Cyprinidae; genus Carassius; species Carassius auratus. The sequence goes on along the minus strand of NC_039292.1, from coordinate 2,393,466 downwards.
ATATGCATTATATTGAATAATATATATATGGGTCAGTTTTGATTCCAGTCTCTGTCAGATTGAGTTGAACTGTGGCTGATGTTCTTCAGTGTGTGACGTCACGTGTGGCTCCTGTTTGATGTGAGCTTTGTGTGTGTGTGTGTGATTGCAGGGCAGTGTATGACGCTGTCTCTGAACGTCCTGGCCTGTCTGGCTGAGTTCACCACTAATTCAGGTGGAGCTGTGGACTTCGGTCTGTCCATCCTCTGGTTCATCCTGTTCACTCCCTGCTCCTTCCTGTGCTGGTTCAGACCCGTCTATAGAGCCTTCAGGTGAGTCTTCAGATGCTGTTCACCTCACCTTGATGATTCATACAGTCCTGACAGGTTCTTCAGTTTCGAGGATCTGTGTCCCTGGAGCACAAAAGCAGTCTGAAGTCTCTGGGGTATATTGTAGCAATAGCCAAAAATACATTGTATGGGTCACAATTTTGATATGTCTTTTATGCCAAAAATCATTAATACATTTCTTACTGTTAATATATATTAAAAAAACGTTTTCGATTAGTATGCATTGCTAAGAACTTCATGTTTGAGCATAATTTTCTCAATATTTTGATTATTTTTGCTCCCTCAGATTCCATATTTTCAAATAGTTGCATCTCCGACAGATATTGTCCGATCATAATAAACCAGACATCAATGGAGATATGATTTATTCATCTGAGTTTCGAGAAAATGTACACTTAAGACTGGTTTTGTTGTCCAGGGTCACCTATTTGTATACTATTGTTATTTATTAATATTTAGAATTAGCTTTTTATATTTTCAGTTTTGAAATTGTTAAAAACCATTATTATGAGACCCTCTGGAATATTTGTACACTATTATAGTGTTTATTATTATTTTTAATTAGCTTTTAGTTTTATATTCACAGTGATCATTTTCATTTTAGTTTGCTTTTTAGTCGTTTTGTCATTTTTATTAATTATTTTCTTAATTTATTTCAATTTTATTAAACTTAATTTCATTTTCAGTTCTAACATCTTTAATTTTGAGAATAGTATTATGATATTTGTATACTATTATAGTGTTTATTAATATAGTAATATTAGTAATTTTATATATTTTGTCAGTTTTATTAGTTTTTACTTTTTTTTTTCCTTTTGCATTAATTTATTAAAACATCTTTAGGCCCATCCAAAATAATTTTTAAATAGCTTTTTTTTTTTCTTTTTTTTTTTTGAAATAATAAATAATATTGTTTTACATTTTAAATAAATTCTGCTCAAATCAATATTTAATGTGCACGTAAAAAACAATGTGAAAAGAACCTGTGTCTATTAAACAAATATAGAATATTTGATTTAAAACGGTTAGAATTTAAGTTTTAGTAATTTTAGTATTTAAACAAACTTTATCGGATTTATTTTCAGCTATAGGCAACATTTCAGATTTTCTGAATGTTTAAGTTCTTTGTTTTATTGTCAACATGATTCTCTTTTCAATAACTAATTTATTGATTTCTTTTTTTCAGGTCTGACAGCTCCTTCAATTATTTCTTCTTCTTCTTCGTGTTCTTGGCTCAGATCGCCGTGTCTGTGATTCAGAGCGTGGGCATTCCTAACTGGGGAAACAGGTAGAGTATAAATCAGTGCTGAGATCGCTCTATACAGCTCTGTACTTCATTCTGGATTACAGTAGTGCATCAGTTTAGCCAATAGTAGGAGTTAGGGAGTAATATCTGACCTAAACTATGTTGACTAAGCGTCTCTGAGCTGGACGTTTGTGTTTCTTCTGTGTGACAGATGACTTTGTGACGCTTGGCTCTCTCTTCTGTCTCTTTGACTAGTGTCTGTTCCTGCACTAATGGTTTTCTGCTGCTGGACTTCCTTTAAAACTCTTGCTTCCTGTCTGAAGTACGTCCTCTTGTTCTGTATGAGAATATTGTTATGAGACACTCTGGAATTCTTGGACTGATTCAGATCGGCGAGTTTAGAAAAAAAGTAATTTTTATATATGCATTTACTCTTACATTTTTTAGAATAAATAGTTTTAAAGTGTGTATATAACTATATATATTTTTTTTTTTACAGAATATATTTTCGTATATGCTATATTTTTTATATATTTATTTAAAATGTGTTTTATGTTTTAGATTTTTTTTTTTATTATTTGTTTTGAATTTTCTTCTAAATTATTGTTTAATATCGTGTGTGTGCGTGTGTGTTAATGCATATACAAATCAAATACTCGACAGGACTAGGTGTTTCAATCACTAACAATTCAGCACAGTACTAGCCTTGACTACTTTGGAGAAATCTTAGCTGGATTGACTTGTTGCTGAGGGAAAAAACAAAAGAAAATCTTCTGAATGTTTTTTTTTTGGGGGGGATTTTGTCCAGCGGGCGATTGGCATGCCAAAATGCAAAGGCAAAGGTGTTTCTTTTCCTTCTTTAATTGGCATGTTCCAAGCATCCTGAAAAACTACCTATCCCTGCTTTTTGCACTCAGGTGTCTTTCTTTCCTTCCACATTTAGGAGTTTTTCTCCTTGGGAATCAGGATCCCTCTGGTATAACTTGCTTTTCCATGCCACATTCATTCATTTCCAAAGATGTTTCTGGACCCCATGACTGTTCTTATAAAGCCTATACTGATCTTTCCCACTTTACTGTGCTCTCCACTTCTCTTCATGATGGTGGTTGGATTGGTCTTCTGTTTTTAGAATGCAGTTTCATGCATGAGACACTATAAGAGACCGCAACAGTTAAACATGTTTACATAGAAAAAAACTGTGGAAAAGCAGCGTAATCTAATAAAATCTTGTAAAGTACTACTACTCTATCTGATATTTCATGTTTTCATCATGGTGATAGGCTGAAAGCTGCTGTTCACTGTTTTTACAGAACATTTATAGTTAATAATAGTCTACCGGTGTTATACCTTCAGTCATTTTGAATTTAAATTACCTTGACTATTGAGATTAAAACATTTTTCCATTTTCCTTGTACTTTTATTTGTAAGACCGGTTTCTAAAGGTGTTGTTGTAGTCCATGCGTCTTTTTTGCAAAGTGGTTTGTTTAAAATTTACATCGTGTTGACAGCTTAATGTGTGGTGAACTTAAAATAGAAATTTAGAACTAGAGGGTTAATGTTTCTGATGAACAAATTTTGTAATTTGTGTTTATGGTATCAAATCAAAAGTCACGTGATCATATCAAATGCAAGAAATTTCAGATGTCCTTTAGTAAATTGTAGATGGACTTAAAAAATGGGAAAACTAATTGTTTTACTAATATTTGCTGTTGCTAGGTAATAATTTGTTAAAATATGAAAATGTTTTATTGTGACAAAACTATGAAAATGAATAAATCATAAGACATTAAGACCCCTTATTTGGATGATTTAAAAATAACTTCCATGAACAAATTGTTTATCTAACTTGATTTATGTGAAACTGATGAAAAAATAATGTAAAGTCAACACTTTTTTTAGACTTTAGTCCCATATTATTTTTTTTAATTATTTTTTTATTTTTTATTCTTTGTTTCTAGCCAGCGGTGTCCCACAAGGCTTTGTATTCAGACCGTTTTGATTCAGCCATAACTTTCTAATGTATTTATTTTTATCAATCAATGAGCGGAGTACAAAATCAGTTTTGATCATTTGTAGAAAGTAGCTACACTGTAAAATAATTTACAATTAATAATCATCACATTTTTTTCTTCAACAACCGAAAACCACAAGTTAAAAAAAAGTTACTTGAATCATATCGTAGTTAAATTTCCAAGACGACTAGTTAAAACCACTAACCACTTCCTTCGGCAGCCATATATTAATTTTGTTGTTGTTCATCTTTGAGAATTTTGGTTAATTAATGTTGATTCTGATTGCAGTGGCTGGATTACTGCCATTGCAGCGATTGGCTATAACAAAGCGGTGGGCATCATCATGATGCTGGTGGCGTCTTTCTTCACACTCACTGCCGCACTGTCCGTCATTTTACTGAAAATGGTAAGTAGCTCATGATTTCTGGGTGAAAACCTCTGGTTCTTTTGGATTCTTGGGTCATTGGTGTGATTCTTCTCCAGGTTCATTCCCACTACCGTCGCACTGGTGCCAGTTTCCAGAAAGCACAGCAGGAATTCTCCCAAGGCGTCCTCACGAATCCCACCTTCCAGACCGCAGCCGCCAGTGCAGCCACCACGGCCGCCCAAAGCTCTCTGCCGAGGACCTAGAACCAGGAAGCACCACGACATCCCACATCTCTTCCCTCACTGTCCCAGCGGTCCACACAGAACCCAAAGCCCCCAAAACGCTGCCCTACTTCTCCTGCTTTGGTTCTGGATCTCGATTTGGTTCTGCTTTGGACTACAGAGGCACTACTTTTGTTTTTATTCTTTTGTTTTGAAGCAGAAGGTATGAAATTTTACATTTTCAACCGCGTGTTTGTATATTTGTATGTATGCAAAAACGGTGTCCTATATCCTGATTTTGGTTATGCTGTATATAACATCATTTAAAGTTTCCCCATAATCCATAAGAGTACAGAAGTCTCTTAAATTAAAATAAAGTTGTCATGAAGGAAATCAAAACCTTCTGATTAGATGTTAATCTCATTCGAGTTTAGGTGTTATTATTCAGCTTAACATTTATTAAAGGTTAGAGTTTTAAATAAAAGCTTTATTTCATATTTCAATATCATTAGATTTTCGGAAAATATTTCACAGTGCATATTAGTGCCAAAACAATATGTGCCTAGAATTTCATGTTTGCATTTTTAGAATCTTGACAACCTCGGAATCTTGACAGACTCAGAGAACATTCCTGTTATGGTCTTGATTGTAAGACTGAAGGTGGAATGTAGCTTTTTGCACTGGGTTTGTGTTTTTTTTAAACGTAGAGTGTTGTTTTTTTCCTCCCAATGTGTACAAGCTTATTTCAGGCTACTGATTGTAAACAGTCAAATCAAAGTAGTTTTATTAGTACTCAGAATTAAATTTACATGGTTGTTTTTTTTTTTTGCCTCAGAAAGTCCTAACTTTTGAAACAAATGTATAAACTGGTTTGCAATAAAATGTGCAACATAAAATGAGTGGAAAAAAAGGAGTTACATAATTTTGCATACGTTTGGGCAAATAAAATGTTTCTGGTGAACGAATTTTGTAATTTGTGTTTATGGTATCAAAGCAAAAGTCACGTGACCATAAGTACATTTTAGATGGACTTAAAAATGGGAAAACTAATTGTGTTTAGTTTGCTAATATTTGCTATTGCTAGCTAATAATTTGTTAAAATATTAAAATGTAGTGTTATACAACTATGAAAATGAATCATAACACATTAAGACCCCTTATTTGGATCATTTAAAAATAACTTCCATGAACAAATTATGTTTATCTAACTTGATTTATGTGAAACTAAAGAAAAGAATTATGTAAATTCAACATTTTTTTTAGACTTTAGTCCCATATTTTTTGTTTCTAGCCAACGGTGTTCCACAAGGCTTTGTATTCAGACCGTTTTGATTCAGCCATAACTTTCTAATTTACTTATTTTTGTCCATCTTTTATCCATCAATGATCTTCTAGATGTCTGAAATGAGCATTGTACAAAATCAGCTTTGATCATTTGTGGAAAATTAGCAACATTGTAAAATAATTTACAATAAATAATCATCCCAGTTTTTCTTCAACAACCACTGAACCGAAAACCACAAGTATCTGAAATATAAGCAATGTTTTCCAGCAAAAACCAAATGCAAAATGGTCAAATATAATAATGCAACAAAATAAACAACAGTTAAATGTCTTTGAAACCAGTTGTTTACTTGTGACATCATTACAGAAAATAGGTTCATATTTCACAAGTCATCAGCGTTCATTTAAAATCCAAAATATAAAAAGTGCAAATGCCAGTTGATGGTACACCATATATCATAATTCGGTGTCTTTTTTCCCTTTTTTTTAATCTTCCCCCGTTATTGTAAACACAAACAACTGTATTCATAAGCTTACCTTGTTACAGCCACATTGACATTCATGACTCGAAAAACTGTACACGAGCAAGGCAGAGTTTGTCGCTGATATTTTCTTTCGCTCATTCTTTGGGAGAAGGGATTGGCTAAACAGCACGGTGAAAACACAACGCAGACAATTTAACTCTTCATAACTTACATGGAAAATGTTTACAAAGCAACGTGTCATCTTCATATAAAAACCAACAGGAAGATGAATATATATATATATATATATATATAAAACATTTCCTTTTTTGAGAGTGTACAAAGTACTCACATAAGCAAAGATTTGCAGTTTGTCATATATATATATATCTATATAGCTCTCAAAGTACAAAAATCTGAGAGTCACCTGGCATTAAACTCCTTCATGATGAATCTCTAGGGCCCCAAAAACAGGCATCAGGGTCCCGAGGAAGAGGAACGTACATCTCCGTTCTCACAAAGTCTCACGTTTGAGGAGTTTCTGAAGCACCGAACATCATCGTCACTCGATTCAGTCTGAATTAAGATGGCCATAAAGCAAGATCTGCAAGAAGTCGGCATGTCCATGTTGGAAAATGCATATTTGGACTTTAATGCTACCAGCGTGTGAGGATGACAAATCTTCATTTCCCTCCAGAGATTAAACATTTAAACGTAAGAAACTGAAAAAGAAAATCCATGAAACGTTCATGAGAATTCATGAGCAAACAAACACAATTGTTCATTAATTATTTGTAAATTGTTCAATATTTGCTCTTATGTAAATCTTCGACATTCAATGCAACGACTAAAGTGATGTTACAGACACTGAGAAAATGTCCATTTGACAACTTACGCAAAGATGGTTTTGTGAATTTATGTGAGAATGGTTTCATATTCATGATCCATGTACAAATTTTGGTTTAAATGGTTCATTATGTAAATTTTTGCATTGATGTGAATGCGACAAGTTTACATACGAATGGTTTTATGCATAATTTACACTAAATTATGTTGCTTGCATTTCATGAATGGAGCCCAAAGTTTGAGCATGCAAGGTTTTGTCCTTTAAAAAGACCTTGCAGACAATGAAAACATATGTATACAGGGGAAAAATGTGGAATATACAAAAACAATCCTCCAAAAAAAAAAAATGTAAAAGGATTTCTGTGCAGAACGGTTCATCCAAGTTGAACAATGGCATTGAGTTTTGATCGTTTTACAGATTTCTCTTCCATGCAGGATGCAGAAGATGAATCCGTGATCTGTTTTCAGTCATTCTCAAGGCTGATCTGAGATCAGCGTTCATTCAAATGTCCCGGTCGTTCCTGAGGACACGGTTCAGCCGTGAGTGATTGCAGCGGTTCAGTCCGTGGTGATGGCGTTCAGGTCCTTCATCAGACCCTCCAGGTGGGCCATCTCCTCCGAGAGTTCATCCGTCTGAGAGAGAGAGAGCCATGCCACAGGAGCCGTGTTAGAGTCAGGATTGAGCGATGCAAGACAACGGAGGAGAAAAGAGCCAAAAAGCAAAAGCAGAAAGAGGAAGAGTGACAGGAACAAGAGTGAGGGGATAAAGCAAGACACTACAGCGCAACCTACAACAAAACAAACAAAACACATGCATTTAAGAAGCGCAGCACAAAGTTATTCGTTATACAAAATTAGACGGAAAGACAAAACCATTCAAATTAAGACAACCAGTGAGTAAAAAGAAAATAAATAAGAGGAAGAAAATTTTTAAATTAAACATAAAAATTAATGCAATTTCATATAATAATTCACACTTCTTTCGAAAAATTAAAAAAGATAAAAAAAATATTTTCTTTATAAAGTAGCAATTTTACTACATGTTATATGAATGTTTTAAAACAAAAAAAATTGTTAATGAAAATTGACAAAATGTGCATATATATATATATATATATATATATATATATATTTATTTATTTATTTATTAAAACATTCAAAAAAAATTATCGAGAACTGAGAACTTTCACTAACCACGAATAAATGTTGTTTTCTCAAAAAACACAAACATACATTTATGTTGCTTACATATTACTGTAGCCCAGTTTGTGCTGAATCTGAATTATTAGCCATTATTAATATGTAATTAAGATACTGAAAAAGCACAAATGTCAGGGCATGTCCAAACTTCTCCAGGGCCAAAAAGAACCTCAGACCCCAGAGGGTTAAAGACTGTTTATTAATAGTCTCTTCATTAAGTATTAAATTAATAAACTGCTTATTTGTCATATATGTAAATATCATAATGTAAAAAAACCTTGCTGGTTCTAGAAATAGCCTTCATTTTCTTTCAGCTAAATCTCTTTTTACTTTTCTTAGAACTAAAACTATATAAAAATTTGATCAAATGAAAGTATTTAGGAGAAAAACAAACTAAATTGACATTAGAAACTTGAGTGTTTAACCTGAAGCACTAAAATTATGGGATGTTTTAGAGAAAAAAAATACTATAATCTATAGAGGTAAAACTGAAATAAATAAATCGAATTAGTTATACATATTAAAACCCAAAACTAAAAAAAAAAAAAAAAAAATACAAAAGCACATAGAATTACTAAAAATTAACCTGAAATTAAGAAAAACGAAAATACAATATTAACAGCCGATTCAAATTATGAATAGAAACTGTAAGAGTGTATAAACAACACTAAAGTGGTGACGTGTTTGATAACGAAGTCTTTTCTGAAACAGTGTGCCATCGAGGTCACCTCTGTATAACAGGAAGTGATGCGTGTCTCCAGCACTCACCGAGTCCAGCATCATGCTGCTTTCTGATTGGTCAGGAGCACTGGGGACTGTTACTGCCATCGGAGCTCGAGCTCGAATTAATGTCCCGACAGACGCTGTCTTCACACCAGGCCCTGAAACACAGAGAAACCTGCTGTGAGCTCCACAACCAACCACGCTCATGTAATTTAGGACTGAATAACCAGGAAGCAGACCCAGAGGGGTGCTGGGTAACGCGGTCTCGTAGGGGGGCGGGGTATGGGCGGAAACAGTGATGGTTGGCACGGCGAAGCTCTTGAGTGGGTGTGTGCTCGGCTCTTCTCCGATCAGAGTCTCTGTCTTCTGTAGATCAGCTGTAGTGTGGGGCTGACCGGGGGCCACCGGAGCTTCAGGTGCAGGGGCCTGATTCCTCACACATTCTACACACATACACACAATTGTATTTTTATTTGAACAAAATAAGTGAAATCACACAAAATGCATGTTATTTTTAATTTAGTTCTGTCCTGAGTAAGATATTGTGCATAAAAGATGTGTACATTCAGTCCACAAGACAAAAAATGGCTGAAATTATATAATATAGATATAAAATATCTCCATTCTTAATACTGTGTGTGGTTCCTCGGATGATCCTCGACTGTCTTTCTGTTTTGTGATGGTTGTGCATGAGTCTCTTGTTTGTTCTGAACAGTTAAACTGAGCAGCATTCTTTTTTTGTCAAATAAATTTTATTCGATTATCAGAAAAACCTTACAATAATCACATGATCCTGGATTAATTTTCTTATATGCACAAAAAAAACAAAAAAAAAACAAAAAACAAAAAACTGAGCAGCATTCTTCAGAAAACTCCTCCAGCTCCTGCAGATTCTTCAGTTTTCCAGCATCTTTACATATTTGCACCCTTTCCAGCAGTGACTTTATGATTTTGAATGAAACTTTTGAATGGGGATATTTTAATAATTTGAGCCATTTTTTGTCTTGTGGACTAAATGTAAACATCTTATGTACAATATCTTACTCAGGACAGTACTAAATAAAAAACAACATGCATTTAGTATGATCTTATTTTTAAAATTTTATTTTTTTTAAATACATTTATTATTTGAAAAATAATAAAAATGTATTTTTAGATAAAGTTGTATATATGTATTTTACACAAATATTGTGTTGTACATATATTTTATAGAAATATATTTTTTATTAAAACATTGAACAATATTTTTTTTACTTGATGTTTATTTAATTAATTAATCGTTTATAATAATGTACTACGGAGTCGTGTGAAGTAGCCAGCAGAAGCATGAAGATGGCACACAGCTGCATCATGTGATCTCTGGAGCTCTCACCTGCAGACGGAGGAGTGTGTGAGGAAGAGCTCGGGGAGGCAGGTGCTCTCAGGCTGATCTGGTGATGAAGGTAGCCACGCGGCGCCAGGTGATAGTGATGATGATGATGGTGATGAAGATGATCGAGGGAATGGATGGGGTGAGCGTCAATCACAGCTGAGAGACACACACACAGTGAGCTTACCACGACAGCAGCACAACACAACCCTTCCAAACCTCAGGGAGCTGACTCGCTGTAGTCTGCCTACATAGACGGCATCCCTACATAGGCGGCATCCCTACATAGGCGGCATCCCTACATAGACGGCATCCCTACATAGACGGCATCCCTACATAGGCGCATTGACGGCATCCCTACATAGGCCGCATCCCTACATAGACGGCATCCGTACGTAGGCGGCATCCGTACGTAGGCGCATTGACGGCATCCCTACATAGGAAGCAATCCTACATAGGCGGCATCCCTACGTAGGCGGCATCCCTACGTAGGCGCATTGACAGCATCCCTACATAGGAAGCAATCCTACATAGGCGGCATCCCTACGTAGGCGGCATCCGTAAGTAGGCGGCATCCCTACGTAGGCAGCATCCCTACATAGACGGCATCCCTACAGAGGCGGCATCCCTACAGAGGCGGCATCCCTACAGAGGCGGCATCCCTACAGAGGCGGCATCCCTACATAGGCGGCATTCTAAATGAAATGCAACCTTTGAGTGATTTGGAACGTCTACATTGGCAGCGACTGTGTGCATCACATAAATAAAAGTAGTTGTAGATTAGTTAAAATTTACAGTAAAAAAAAAATTATGAATAAAAAAAGTTACAAATATTTATTCAATTGAAAAAAAATTTACCTTTACATTTTTTATATATTTTATTAATTTGTAATTTTATTTGCGGAATTTATTTAGGTAATATATATAAGTACATATAAATAAGTATATAAAAATATAAATAAAAAAACAATAGTCAAGTGTTAGTATTCTATATTCTATGAAACATAATAAACAAAAAGCACATGCAAATATTTCATAAAATTAGACTGAACTGTTAGATTGAATGAATTAGACATTCATCTTAATTTCTCTAAAATCGTCCCCCATCACTAATATAGCTTTTGGAGTGCAATGCATTATGGGGGTGCTTTCACTAGGAAGGATATATGCAATACGCAAATACATGCGATCTTAAAAGACAATGTGACATGCGGCCTGTATTGTGCACACATCTCAATGATCTTAAAAGCTGTTTAAGACAGACGCTCACTAGGTTTGGATGTAGTTTGTTCCTGTGACTCAAGACGAATGCAGCTGGGCTTCACTCAGCACAACATGAGAAGCACAGGACAGGCTGAGATGCAGGACACGATCACTGCTTGTGAACTTACGCTGAGAGTGGGACGGCATCATCATCTTGGGTCTCACTCCCCTCCGACTGTCCTCCGTCTCTTGACCTGCGCACACAGAAGTGCATCATGAAGCAGACTGGCTCCTGGACGCCGGGTGAGGTGAAGCTGAGGCTCTCACCCCGTCTCTGATGGGACGGCTCCTGGGCGGTCCGTGGGATGGGGGTCTCTGTCAGGACGGGGTTGGGCTCGGGGGATTTGTCCATGGGTTTGAGCTCCAGACGCTCGTGATGGATCCACAGATCAGGAGGACTCAGCTCTTTAGATGAACTCTTGTACTTGTGTGAACCAGCGCTGGACTTACAGGCCGCTCGCTTCCTGAGAACAAACACACTTCAATATCTTTTATTATTTTTATTACCTGAATATTAAATATTTTGTTTTATATTTGACCATTTTTCAATATACACTTCAAGAAGCTGTGGTTTACAGTGAATTTATAACAGTTAAGGGGCTTTGTTTTAAGTTCACTGTAAACCACAGCTTCACGGAGCTTATTGCTTTCATAAAACAGTTATTCCATAAAGGTAGTAAGGTGTCACAGAATAAAAAGAGTAAATAAAGTGTAATGATATTAATAAAAACAGTATTCTTCCAGCAAACAATGTAGTTCCTCAGAAACAGCTGTGGTTGCAACAAAGTGGTTACCGAGCAACACAGAAGTAAACAAAGGTGTGTGTTACTTTGTAGCGGAATTTAGAACACGGCTCAGCCAATCAGAATCAAGGAGCGGAACTCTACGCTTTATAGATGCATTATATAAATGTAACACTATACTATATATGTGATACACTATGAAAATTTCAGTTTATGACACTTTAGAATAATTTTTTGGAATATCAAACATATTTCATATATTAAATATACACTATCATCAATACATTTTTAAACTTCTAAAATGAACATTTACAATTATTGTCATATGCATTTAAATATTAACATCACATTAAAGCCCCACATTCTCATTTCATTTAAATAGGCAGTAATTTTATATTTTAATAAGATTGATTCTTTGTGACAGAATAACAACAATCGAGATGAACTGAAGCCAGATCCTGCAGAATTACTGAGATCTTCTTCTGTACTTGTAATTCTTCATTCATGCTGTGGTGCATTACACTGATTTTACCACAGTTAACAGGTTTCTAGGCAATGTGGAAATCCTAACACTTATTTAAATGAGCTATTATTGTTTAAATAGAGATGTGTAATTAAAAGAACACACTTCTTCTGGAGGGAGTTGGAGCGGCGTGTGCACAGGACGGCTCCCACGATCACAGCGATGATAGTGAACACACCAACAGACACAATCACCACCATCACCAGAACATGCTTCTCCTGGCTGCCGCGGATGCCTGCTTTATCTGACACACACACACACACACACACACACACACAGAGTTACTCCACCACAGGTCCTCGTCACATCACACGGCTGTCTTTAGAGAGCGCTTCTCTCGGTTTACCCATGTTTGATCCGATCCCGTGCTCCGGGGGGGTCGGGGGACCGGGTTTGACTTGCAGCCCTACAGACAACAGAGAAATTATACATTTATTTGAAATTATATATATGCATTTTATAGATTCTATATATTTAACTTATTCAAAAAATATATAATAGATTTTTATTTCATATATTAAGCAAAATGATGTTGTATATAAATTATTTATACAATTAAAATAATTAAAATATTAAAATATTTTATTTTAAATATAGTATAAATATTTAACATTTTAAAATGTGTATATATATATAATTATTTAGACTTTTTATTTAATGATAAACATTTATAAATGTATAAAACTAAATTAAGTGTATACTTACACACACACACACACACACACACACATATATATTTAACTTGAAATTTAAATAAATCTAATTTAATTAAAACTTTATTTAAATGTTTTTATTTTTTAATGTCTGGAAATTTTTTAACAGTATTAAACTTCTAAATATCTACTTCTAAATACATTTATTAAATATCAAATAACATGCATGCATGAATAATAAGTATAATAATATAACAGTAACACTTTGCAACGAGGTTAATTTAGGGATGCACCGAAATGAAAATTCTTGGCCGAAACCGAAAAAGAGAAAACCAAGGCCGAAAACCGAAACCGAAACACCGAAATAAATTATGCCAATTATTAGTACCATTGCATTTATTGCTATGACCGTGTACTAACTTTACTAAAATTAAGATATTGCAATTGCATAAATTAATATTAAAGTTTCAAAGATAATTACAATTACATAACTTATTAAAAAAAAACATAAAAATACATAATTACAAATTATGTAAATATTTATTAAGCACATTGCAACAATGCACAGTATAAAATAAAATTCAAACTAAAAATGTATCCCACTCATGTGTATATTTAATAATAATGTACAGGCCTACTGGCTGCAGAAAGGTTTTAAAATGAACAGTTCTCTCATAAAAACAAAGTGCATTTAGGTGAAGTGCATTTGAAATTTTTCTATGTAGGACTAGAAAGTGCATTACTTCTCCAGTATAGGCAAGAGGGTTGTCACTTCTGGGGATGGGGACTTCAGACAGATAACCATCTAGCTGTTGAGCAGTTGAGCTTGTCATCTGCCTGACATTTGAGAAATATTTGAGAGTGTGTATTTAAATAGGGCCAGGGCATAAATAAACATTTTTATCAAATTAAAGCAGAAATCTAGCAGAAAATCTAGCAGAAATATGGCTACAATCTGATATTATGTATGTATATATGTTTGTGTTTGTGTGTGTGTGTGTGTGTGTGTGTGTGTGTGTGTATGTGTATATATATATATATATATATAGTAGCCTAAGAACAAAATAGCCAACGTATTATTATTATTTGAGGCACTTTCTTGCAGAATTCCACTGAACATATCAGACAACGATGGTGCATGCCCCTCATCTGGTGCAGAGACCAGTCTTTTCTGCGCTCTGATCTGTCTCCTGCGCTTGGCGCTTCTCCGTCTCCACGCGGTTTCTCCGCATCCAGCGCGGCCTGGATCATTTCTCGTGCGCGCTGCCTTATTTCCGCATCCAAGTAACGTTAATGGTCTGTATAACGCGGGTCAAGCACATTCGCGATGAAGTGCAGAGGATCCGAAAAGATCTCAGTGAGACGTGTGCTCACAGACTTTATAAGACTGTACTTTTCTTTGTTTTTACTTCGTGATCCGTCTTAAACTCTTTGTTAGGAGACGCTTTAGTGCTGCGAATAAAGGAATACGTAGAGAGAGAATGTTCTCACTGGTGTTAAGTGAATGTCGCGTGGAGCTCGTGGTCTGCGCTATGCAGGTGCACGTGCAGGTCGCGGTTTCTGTTTGCGTCATCACAACATTTCGGCCGTGTTGTTTCGGTGATAAAAGTCTATCGGCCGAAAACCGAAAAGGCCATTTTCGGCTGAGAATTTTCGGTGGCCGAAATTTCGGTGCATCCCTAGGTTAATTAGTTAACTAGTTTATTAAGCTTGAACAATAATACTTCCACATCATTTACTAATTTTAGTTAATGTGCATTTCAAGATTTACTAATGCATTATTAAAATCAAATGTGCTCGGTAACATTATTCAATGCACTTTGAATCAATACGTATAATAAAAAGACATAATAAGTTATAATTATTAATGCATTGTTGTGTGACAGTTCAAACTCCTTCTGCACTGAAAGATGTTTAATTACCTTGATCACTGGACATCTCATCTGATGGTTCTGCTGGAGACAAACACAAACAGACCGATGCATGATTATAAGCTGAGCTCTAACAGACGAGTCTAAGCGAGGGTCCGCTTTACCTTTAGGGCTGTGGAACTGCACCGCGTCTGACATGGGTCCCATGCCTCTGGAGTTTCTGGCCTGGATCTTGTAGAAGTACGTGGTGTCCAGCGTCAGCCCCTGGATCTGATGGGTCAGTCTGTTCCCCAGCACGGGCTCCACCACCCAGTCATGGACCTCAGCGTTCACATCAGTGCTGTAGTAGATGATGTACCCTGAGAGACGGAGAGCAAACGTCTGCTTCTCTGTTTGGATGCATGGCTGATGAAGTACCTCCTGTGATGATGTGATCAGGTAAATGTCATGCATGTTTTGGGTGCACCTGTGATTTTGCCGTTGGCTTCAGTCGGAGGCTGCCAGCTGATGTTGATGATTCGTGGACTTCCCTCTTTACTGATCACGGTCACATCTTTTGGAGCAGAGCTGGGAACTACAAACCACACCAGACCCTGACAATACAACTAAATAAAGCTTCGCCACAGCAGTTACTCCCCAAATCATGTTCAAATGCAAAGAAGATTGTTTTTTCTGATGCTTTATTATTATTTGCATTCATTTTATTCACCCCTTTTTATGTTTTTTTTTCTTCTTGCTTGTGTGTGTGCATATTTACTTGTATGTATGTTTATATTCTCATAGAAAATTAAAGATCTTCAAGAAAAAAACTTAAATTAATGGATGTAATCCAATGGATTTGTTGAATCTGATTTGTATAGAAAAAAAAAACAATGAAAAAACTTTGAGAACAAAATGCAAATAACACAATTATTAAATATGCACTCATCTTGCATGCATCGTGAAACTAAACATCTGTGTTTTATGTACTTTATGCATTCATTTTTATTACAAACCCCAAAAATATTGTGCACAGGTTGAGAGAACCCATTTTTTGTGTATGTGTGCATGTGAACGTGTGTGTGTGTGTGTGCTCATACTGGACTCAAAGGTGGTCCCGTGGGCCGTCATACTCCACGTACTGCTCCTGCGGCTCTTGGTGACCATAACGGAGAACTCATAAAGCGTGTTGGGTTTCAGAGCCGTAACCGTATGGAACAGGGTCGTGGTGTTCGCCATCTGACCAAACCAGCAGACACACACACACACACACACACACACACACACACATTAATAAAGTTCATCACTGCATACTGGAACACATTACATGCAGTACACACACATTCTGAGTCAGTGAACACTAGAGGGCGCTCTACGAAAAGGAAATTAAAAACACTGTTCAGAACCAGTGCTGTTTTTATTTGTATTTTCATATCTTCAGTTTATGACCGATATGA